>NC_085140.1:38869692-39170375 GCF_024139115.2 Armigeres subalbatus | reverse complement strand
GTGTCTGGTTGTCTAAGATTGTCACTGGTTTTGTTTTTTGCATCTGAATTGAATTGAATTGAAGAATTGAAGTGTCAAATATTTTATTTTTTGTGAGAATTTCACCGCGTGCTGCATCTGGTTGGCTAGTCACCGGACAGACAAACAGGGCTATTATATATATGATTTTTAACAAAAAAATCGGAAGAGGGGAAAACCTCTTTGAGTGAATTCTTTAAAAATTGTCAGCCTCGGGCTGAAAGTCTCGGTAAAAAACAATAATAAAAAAAAATTCTCGCTTAACTTTTCAAAAGGACCTAAGTAACATTTTTTTTCATGAATTAATTTGAGTACTGCAATCAAAATCTTTCATGTTGTTCTGTTAATTTCGCTATTCAAATTAATTCATAAAAAATGTTAATTAAGTCCTTTTAAAAAAATAAACGGGAATTGCTTATCAAAGAGGGCATAACATCTCTTCATCTTTTCAAAGAAACGTTACGAAATTAAACTTAAAATTGAAGGCCCATTGAGAAGCCAGGTACTTGAAACGAGGGTATTGTAGTGTCCTGGGTTCTCGACGTTATCCTGTCCGGTCCGCAGCTTTGCGTCCGCAATTAATCAGGACTAATGCATCTTCTAATGCAATCCGGACTCATCTTCACTCCTTCTGTCCATACGTCCGTCTATCAACCCCCCCCCCCTTACAGGCCTCCTTCTTTCACTCTTCCCATGTCTTCATGCCCGTCATGCACAATGACATCATAGCACAATAATAGAACCCTACAGGTATGATGAAGTTTCTTCATTCTTCAGTTCCAAGCAAGGAGTATCAGTAAAGTAGAAGTTTCAAAATAGGAAGAAATTTTCTTCATAAAATATCCCGAACAGAAATTGAAATTTAGAATCCTTGTTTTGTAATTTCATTCAAAAATTTATTTCTAAGAGAAATGATTATTATTTTATTCCCGTAATGCTGGGTAGACACCTTTACGTGGTGTGTTACGGGGTAAGATCTACCACGGTCACATTGCCAGCTACAGGCAAATCCTGACCCAACGGAAACCTTCCCCAATTTCCAATTCCGTAATACTTATGAAATTGTCGGTAAGTCATTAAGTAAATACTAAACTAATCCTTCCTTCCAACTTCCTAGATGCTTCTCGACCGCAAATAGTAATACTCATGTCCTTGTAATGTTTTTCTTAGATTGGAATCAAGGATTAAACCCCCCTTGATTTCTGATAGCAGTCTGAAAAAGCATTTCAAAAATAACAGGAGTATCATTAAAGTGTCTGATCTTCTAATATTGTGCTAGTGCTTCTATTGTTTATTTTCAGAATTGTCATCACATCTGTCATCGAGGAAAGAAGCTGACGTTATCGTCTACTAATGATGATTTCCTTTTTTTTATTTATAGTGAACGTAGTTATTCTGAACACGACGTCAACCATCACTTGCCGAATGGAGCCTTTCATAACTTTTAATAGCTTCGCTCCCAACGAAAAACTCAATTATATAATATTTGATTACTATTCATACTACTGGAAGCGTTTGGTACGGGAGGTCCACGCTTTCTTCATTTCCCCTCGATTTCATGGTATGGATCGACTTTAAGGGTTTAAAAATTCTGAAGTCGCTCAGTATCTAGAAATCATCTCTGCGGTACATACTGCGTAGTTGGCCTGGCCGTATGAAAAGAAAAATGACGGAATTTAGAAACCGTCATTTTCCAGGATGCTTTCAAGTATTGGCTGCGCAAGTATGAGATTAGATTATTAGGGAAATGCATATTATTTTATTATTATCTTATCTTTAATCTGATAATGAGCAAGAATCCATACAAGTTATATTATAAAACCTTGAGTATGTAAATTAAGTAACGATTCTTTCAACAATATAATTATATGAGGAATTTTATAATTGAAGTTCATAGAACTTGAGTTCAGTGTTGGTAGAATCATGCTCAAATCTCACTCACCGAAGCCTCATGCACGAGCTGACTCGCTTGCGATTCTGCATGGAGAGCATCGCGTATGAGTTTTTCACGCAGAATCGCATCGTTTTGCTCATTCGCTGAAACATGATTTCGCTCCAAAAAGTATCAAAACCCAATCAAAGGGTATTTTATATTTACGTATGGATATATTATTGTTTTAAGCAAAGAAAATTATTCCGATGAATTTAACGAAGAAGAACACGCAAAAATCAAGCTATGAAGGAAATCGCGAGTCGAATCATGGACGATTCTCTGAGCCATGAGTCGAGTGAGGTTTGATTCGCGCTTATTTGAATCGTGGATGAGATTTGATAATTTGAGTTTTTATCAACATTGCTTGAGTTGTTTAAATACGTTATGTTAAAAATAAAACAAATAAGCCAAGAAAACGATGTTTTATTAAATTACAGGTTTAATATAAAGCTGTCAAATCATTTATATAAATAGAACATGGTGATTGAAGTTTATAAAAATATGTTGAAGAAGAATTATAAATTCCAAAACCAGCAACATTTTGAATCAGAGATCCATCTGAAAAATATAGTTTATCACTATCAATGTCAACGAATTTTTGTTGAAAAAGGGAATTAGCAAAACGAGTATAATAATAAGTCGAGTCAAGTACGAGACACTGAAGACGGCCTTACTGTTGAGGTCGAAATACGTATCTGTCAAGATACAATTAAGTGGTGGAATTCAATGGGATTGTACAAACTCGTCTTATGACAAGTGAATAATCTAGAATTTGTTTCATTTCATAATAAAAAGATAAAGCAATGAAAGGGCGAAATAAATACACAATAATACTGTAATTATGAAACGCATATGAAGAATTGTGCATAATATTCTGAACATTACAAGAATTCAATGATCTCAAAATTATGCTAGTTGGATTTATTTCAAATAAAGATAAATAATTTGAATAAGCGGAACAGGAATAATATTTCCAAAAAGAAATGAATTACAAATTAATGATTTACAAAAGGAGAGGATGAATCAACCAAATTATTTAAAGAAGATGAAATAAGATCAGAGAACTTTGACTTATTCACATGTTTACATAAATCTATAGCAAGAGAACTGTTAGATGAATTATCATGTGAAGAAATATGAGCTTCTAGTAGGATAGGTAAATGATCACTACAATTAGGATCGTCAATACTCCATGAAGAGATAAGAGCTAAATTATTAGACCAAAGAGGTAAATCAATACATTGTATTACGAGTAGAAGAAACAGACATTCGAGTAGAAGATCCAACATTAGGAATACTAAAATCAGGTTCATCAATTAAATCCATGATTAAACAACCTCTGCCATCACTTTTTTTCTTCCTCAAGATGTAATATGAGCATTGAAATAAACCAAAATATTAAATAGGGTTGGTATATTATCCAAAAGTAATCTTAATTGTGGCAAAAAACAGAAGTATGGGGTGCCTAATATAAACAAACTATCGGAAATTCAACATTATTATTATTAACTGAGATACCAACATTTCAATTTGTAAATTTAATAATATATCTATAGTGAACCCTCCCTTACTCGATATTGAAGTTAGGGAAGTATGGAGATAGGGAACAAATTTTTATTTTTTTTCTCTCAAATTCAAAAACTTTTCTTAGCATGTGGAAATATGATTTAGAATCATTTGGCCGCATGCCATTTGACAAGTCTTTTGACTGAAAAGATCATTTGACCGAACACCATTTGGCCGAATAGTTAACATTTATTCTCTTATTAAGTGATGTGAAAAGTGAGATGTTCGCGGTAAGTAGTAAGAAGTGGTAAACTGAAAAGTGAGAACTGAGAGGCGAAAGATGAGATGTTCGATTTGGATACAGAGTTGTTAGTTAGAAGTGAGTACTGAGTAGTGAAGATGTGCGCAGCAGTGCCGCGAAATATCAATGTCAATTGAACCTTTTAATCTGAATATGAACACAGCCTATGGTCTCCAGTAGCCTTGTGAGTAAAAGCGTATGATTGCCAATCCGGAAATGGCGAGCTCGATTCTCAACACCCTGGGCATAGTGTATCCATTGTACTTGCAACACAAGATACATACTGCTAATGGAAATGCTAATAGAATACTACGTTGCAAGGCAGGCCAAGTTCCAGTTGGAATGTAGAGCCATTGAAGAAGAAGAAGAAGAAAATGAACATAGCCTACGTAGATCTAAATTGAATAGCTCCTGTCTATATAATTGATAGCAGCCAACGCATTCATTCGATTGACTATTAGTACAAATGTCATGTCAGTTCAAAAATTTAACACATCAATTTGTCATCAATAATACAAAAGTAGTAAATTTGAAATAGAAAACATGTTTTTCCTGCCATTCTCCATTTTTCCGACTGCCTGTCAATTGAATGATAGGTCCTAAAGCCCTACCTCGATTATGGTTGCAAACGATAGTGCATCGGTCAAGAATACTTGAACCGATGTTAAAAAAATTCTAGTAAATGGTAAATGTCTAAATCAGTAAAAATAATATTTTTGTGTTTAAGACATTTTAAGGCGAATTTTGGGCTGTGCAACATTTCAGAACGAATCAACCATCTGCCCAAAACGTCAGACCCATATATTAACCGTCAAAGGTTGAGTCAAGTGCCCTGCGGTGTTTTACTAGTGCGTTTGAATAATATTATTCCGAACGTCAAACGAGACCGAAAATGTCGAGGAAGCATTTTTCATCTATTTTTAAATTTCAAATTAAACAATGTTCCTTTCGATTTCTAAGTCAAAAGAAAAACTGACGTGTTCAGGATAATTAATTTCATCGTTCCATGCAAGAAAATCGAATATCGATTCTTCATTTTAGGACCCAGTACCCATTTTAGTACCCAATCTAGTCAATTGACTATAGGCACTGCTCAATTAAGACGGCATAGAAAACGACTGGGGTGAAAAACGGCTGACTAGATTTGCCTTTCCGTGTTCAAGTGCTCAGTAACAAGTAAGAAGTCAGTAGTGGTCTCTTCTCATTTCTCACTTTTTATTTTTCACATCTCATTTGTCCCTTCTTACTTCTCACTTTTCACTTCCCACTTCGTACTTTGAACTTCTCACTGGTCACTATTGCTTACTGCTTCTCACTTCGCACTGCTCACTACTCACTTCACATTTTTCTCTTCTCGCTTTTTACTTCTCCCTTGCTTTCCTTTTTACTTTTTACTTCTCACTTTTCACTTCGCACTTCTCCATTTCCACTTTCATTCCTTCTCAACTCTTACTTCTTATTTCTCACTTTTCACTTCTCGTTTCTTATTTCTCACTTTTTACTGATCACTTCTCACTTCTCCTTTTTCAATTTTTACTTTTTCACTTTTCATTTCTTACTTCTCGCTTGCTTACTTCTTACTTTTCAATTCTCACTTTTCACTTCTCACTTGCTTATTTCTTACTTTTCAATTCTCACTGTTCACTTCGTACTTCTCACTTCTTATTTCTCACTACTCACTTTTCACTTCTTACTTGTATTTCTTCTCACCTCTTACTTTTTATCTCTCACTTTTCGCTTCTCGCTACCGAGAAAATTTTTCACATCTGGAAGTTGGAATATGTTCACGAAAGATGTCATTTTGTTGCAAGGCACAATATCTTTCGGAATTCGGATGCTTGATTTGCCCAATCGTCAAGCATCCGAAAGATATTCAATTTGCAGAAGAAGAGCTAACCGCAATGGAGGTTGGTTTATGGATTCTGATGGCTTGTCGTAAATGTGACCTTTTTGGGTAGAATCTAGAGAGTAGGATATTAAGGGTTGGAGTCCCTCCAAGACACGTGGATTCTTTTTCGCAAATTTCATATCAATCTGTCCATATCGAAACATGTGCTGCCAATATACAGGGTGCGGCGAAAATAATGCGAAAATGTTCAAACTTGAATATTGGGTTTATTCGCGTAGGTAGTGACTAATTTCTGCATTTCAAATGCCGCTCCGAGAGATTGTAATTGTTGTATTGCAAATTTGTAAAAATGTACCCAGAAGAAGTGATTACTAGTTTGTTGCTCTTCCAGAAAACGCCGATTGAGATTGCTATGGTGGTAGGATAGCTTTTGGCCACAGACAGCCGATGGTTGCCGATGGTGAAAGTAAAGTTTGAATTCCAAAACAATCTGGCTGGTGTCATGATGTTTGGCTTGGGGGCGTCTAACGGTTTGAAACTGCCGCCTGTTTTCATTGATATTGGGGTTAATATCAATATTGAATTGTTTATCGGTATTTTAAACGACCTAGTGGTTCCCTGGGGGAAAGCCGAATTCTCCGAGGATCAAAACGTTGTCCTACAGCATGATGGAGCGCCATGTCACAAGTTCAATCGACCCAACAATGGCTGAAGAACAACATGATATTTTTGTCGAAAGATTTCTCTAGCAGTCCGGATCTTAATCCGTTTGGGCGTATGAGTCTGCAAACCATCGCACCCTTGTGTGAAGATCCTAACGTTTACAATAACATGCACATGGCAGTCGATGTCGGAGGACTAGGTTCGAAAGGTCTGTTCTAGCTCCGGCGTCGTATTGAGGATATTATCATTACAAATAAAGCACAGATTCAGTAAATTTGTTTGAAAGCGGCAGGTATAAGCAGGCGGGGAACGAACGATCTGGCCAGAGTAAGGCACATTCGAAGAGGGAGATGTAAACTAAATACCGTAATCCGGGGGAACAGTAAGTAAGCTTATTTTCTTTATTGATCCATATTTTTGCCTTTCTCGTATACTAAGTATACGTAAAGGCTATATGATCGCTCCAAAAACAAACTTTTTATAGAAGGCCCGGAGGCCCATAGTGTTATATACCGATCGACTCAGCTCGACGAATTGAGGTGATGTCTGTGTGTATGTGTGTGTGTGTGTGTGTGTATGTGTGTGTGTCTGTGCGCACCCACCCAAAAAAAAATGTCACTCATTTTTCAGGCACTTATCCTCAACCGATTTACTGGCAATAAGTTGCATTCGACGCAGGGTACTTTACCATTGTTTCCTATTGAAAATTGGTCAGATCGGACTATGGGCTCGGAAGTTATGGCCAAAATACCACTTTTATATAGAAAAATTGAGTAAAAAAATGACACTCATTTTTCAGGCACTTATCCTTACCCGATTTACTCGCAACAAATTGCATTCGACGCAGAATACTCTCCCATTGTTTCCTATTGAAAATTGGCCAGATCGGGCTATGGTCTCAAGAGTAATGGCATAAACACTAGTTTTATAATGCACGAGAAAGGCACCATCACCGCTAGGTGGATTAATCAGGGTTTTTGTTTCGAAATTTTGATATGCATTGTTGAAAAACCAGATAATTCTACTAGCGATGATGATGACTTTCTCAAAGCAATCGATGCACATCGTTTCAGCGTGAGAGATTCCAACTATAATTGCCTACCTTAAGGCGTTTGCAAACACTTTCTCTATAGATAAATCACAGACAAACAGACGTAACAGCTCGAACATTTTTCTAAAAAAATCATCGCTCAGCTCCTCAACCACCTTCTTGCGAGCATGTTACACGAAGCAATGTTTCGTATGACATTGTCACCAGAAGGCGCTAAAGTGAAATGTCAAACTCGAAGGATAACGACGCGAGCGCCTATAGTTGTGAAATGCGCAATCAATCAAATTCAATTTGATCGTTGAAGTCATTTTTTTTTTTTTTTTTTACGGATCCTGTACACCTCCGGTGGTGCAAAGGGCCGACTTGAAAGATCTCCATCCTGAGCGTTGCCCGGCTATCGCTTTAACCTGTTGCCAGGTTAGATTTCGGTCGACTTCTTTTATTTCTTTATTGAGGCATTCGCCGCCATGAGCCTCTGGGTCTGCCTCTGCTGCGATGTCCCGCTGGGTTCCAGTCTAATGCTTGTGTGCAGCTTTCGTTTCCGCCCCTACGTAGAGTGTGGCCGACCCAGCCCCACTTCCGATCCGGAATTTCTGTTGCTATCGGCCTCTGGTGACAACGACGATGGAGCTCATTGTTTGAGATCCAGTTGTGAGGCCACCAGGCCTGAATTATATACCGCAGGCATCTGTTGATGAACACCTGCAGCCGTTGAGTGTTCTCCACTGATACACACCATGTTTCGCTAGCGTATAACAGCACAGATTTCACGTTAGAGTTGAAAATTCGTATTTTGGTGCGTTCACTTATCTGCCTGTTTTTCCAGATATTTCTTAAACTCGCAAAGGCAGCCCTTGCTTTCTTGATCCGTGCGCCTATGTCGATCTTGGTACCGCCGTCCGACGCCATTTGGCTACCAAGATACTGGAAGCTTTCAACATTCTCCACTGGTTGCCCGGCTACTGTGAAACTGGAAGGAGTCGCCGTGTTTACATCCAACGATTTGGTTTTGTTGACGTTGATGACTAAACCTGCCGAAGAGGAGCGCTCGGCAAGGTCGTTGAGCTTACTCTGCATATCAGAGCGCCGTTGCGCGAGGAGTGCAACGTCATCAGTCAATTCGAAGTCGTTTAGATGCTCCATGGTTATAGGCTGCCATAACAGCCCGCGGTTTGGTTCACGGTCAATCGCACCTACCAGAATCTCATCGATTACGATGAGGAACAGTAACGGTGATAGGATACATCCTTGCCTCACACCAGCTACGACCCGGATAGGGTCGGACAGGACCCCATTGTGCAGCACTCTACACGAAAAGGCCTCGTACTGTGCTTCGATGAGGCCGATGATTTTCTCAGGAACTTCCTTGCGTCTCAGGGCGCCCCACATATTCTCGTGATTGAGACGGTCGAAAGCTTTTTCGTAGTCAATGAATACCAAGTAAAGGGACTCTTGGAATTCGTTGACCTGCTCCAGAATGATGCGGAGCGTGACAATATGGTCCACACAGGATCTTCCGGCACGGAATCCGTTGAAGTCATGATCGATGGTAATTTCTCTAGAGTTACGTCTGTTTGTCTGTGGATAAATGATTGATTAAAGTTACCCCAAATTAAAAAACTCGGCAAAAAATATTTTTAAAACAAGTTTAAAGTTATCAAATAATCAAGAATAACAGCCTTATACGTTCTACATGTAGCAGTACTTGTTTAAAAATATGAAAAGCTATGTTTTAACTTACTGAAGAAAAATTTACGAAACAATAAAAAAATGATCAATGTTCCCCCGGATTACGGTAACTTACTTTATTTCTGATTACCAACACTCCGGAATGAGTTAATTTTTGGATATTTTTTTTAAATATTTTGGAATGTGACTGAACCAGATAGTTCAGGCGGTTCTATTTTGTTGTTTTGTGCGGTTGATATAAAAATCAATCTCAGTGCCTTAGAATTAAGGTGGAATTAAATGGGATTGTACGAACTCGTCTTATGACAAGTGAAGACATTCCACTAAAAAGCTCAAAATAATTTTCCTAACTTAGTACCTGTTTTATCTTGTTTCTACTCAGTAAGCAGTTAGTTCGCGATTTTGTTTTGGGGTCTAAATCGAATATGACGCAATATTTTGTTATATTTGGATACGTATCTTGGTTGATTGCGTCAGCTTAAATAAAAGATGGACACTTATAAAATTGATATTTTTGGTGTGTAATTTTCTTCATCCAATTGGTATTCACATATTGTGACGTTTTGTTTTACCGAGTTATGGGCCAAAACACAATTGATACGTTTGCGTGCGTTTTGACAGTTTTCTCATGGAAAAACTGTTAAAACGTACGCAAACGTACCAATTGTGTTAGACCCATTAAGCTAATCGACAACTACGAAACGTTTGGAGAGAAAAATGTGTTTTTCCGATTCATAATTATTAACTCTAATTTGTTCAACCAATGAGAAGTTCAAGGCCATGAGCCACATTATTACCACAATCAGATCCCCTGCCACACTATTTACCTGTTATCAGATACCACACTGCAACTTTGTAGCATAATAAAGTCATGATCAAGCCAACATTACATTTCTATAATTGCTTGATCCAAACAATTAAATTCGTAATAAACCTGCTCTGAAAAAAAACTCAACACATTTTTGTACCGTTCACTCGTTGCAATTTGCACCTCGATGCACACGCATCTCTTCGCAAAAAAAAAAAAAACTTCATAACCACATTTGTTGTTCTGTCCGAATGGACTCCCCTCTGGAGTGAGCTTCCGTTTTATTATATATTCTCGATTACTTGCAGATAGGCAACGATATAGGAACAGTGCGACCCATTACGACACGAAGAGGCCAACCCGATGCTGCCGGATGGTTAAAGAGTAATCAAGCCGGTAAGATAATTAGCACTGACATGAAACTACCTTCCGCACATTCTTTAGCGCTTTCAGCGTTCTTTTTCATTTGCCATGGTAGGCTCGATATGAACATTCGCAACTGAACAGGTGATGGGCAGTATGAGCTCCCTTTTTGATGAAATGAAGCGAAAGCAGTGAGTGGATTATGATAATGTGTTATCGCTCGAAGGGATGAAACGTCTTGCGTTGAGAGGTCAGCTTGTAGAACACGTGTTCTCTTTCCTCGGGTTGTAGCTTCACGTCGGAAGTCGGAGTACGATGCGTAAAACCGGTATGCAGTATGATAAGCATGTCAAGCAGATGTTACGTCACTGATCTTGCCCGAAGGAATGGTAAACGACGGACGATGATGTTGGTAAAGGTGGGAGGGAGCATCTTGTTACCATTCTATTTCTCAAAACGGATGGGTCCTGTTGAACAGATTCCAATGCAAGGAGGAAAGTTCAGATTTGGACCTGTTGCCGACTAGCTACTGAGTTCAACACAACTAGGGTGTGAGTATTTATTTAAATTAGATCGGTTTTGCTTTTTAGACATTTTTGTCGGGCATAAACTAATTATATGGTGTGCTAGTCATATGCAATATATTGTCATGTATCACATTGAAAAAACTCTCCAACATACATTAATTATATTTCGGTGGCATCATCTGAGCAATATCTGTGTTACTGAATTAGTTCGGTACGATACACCCTACTGCTAACATTCTTCGCATTCGCCAGATGCAATAAGAAAATTGGACGGGGTGAGAAGGAAATCGTCTCTCGTTCAGGATGTTGATTCGAAAAGCATCTTGTCTGCACTCCGGTGTCTGTCGGAATGGGGTTCCTCGTAGGTATACGACTGAGGGAGGGTTACCACAGCTTGTACCGGAAAGGAAACGACTTTGTTAGCTCTGGACGACCACGAAGTCGACGACGGTGATGGGGATGATGATGATGATGGTGATGATGATGCTGGTGGTACTTTCACAGCAACAGATGGTATTCACAAGAATATGGGGTAATACATACCACGGCTAGACGATCGCCAGACTGTGGAAGCTTTGCCAGCATGCCGCAATCCTCGGAAGCAAAAGGACGATGAGGGGTGTTATCTTTACAATTCTTGTATGTAGCCATCCTGGTGGCACGTGGCAAACTGAACCGAAAGGAAAACGACGGATAAACTCTGGCCCGGTATATAGCACTTCAAGTCATGTGCCAAGTGGAAATGCTTTCTTCACCTTCTCCTAGTTGGAATGTTGGATTACATTCACTTCTTCTCACGCTGAACAGCTACAGCACCCATGGAAGAAGAAAGATTTCCTTGGAAACCAGAGCCGTCGTGCGGAATGTTGGGGGTATGGCTCAATTGAGTGTTAAAAGCAATTTGTTGTGGTCTTGGATAGAGCTTGATATATCCCCCAACGCATCTTCCCTTCCACCAGCTTTTCCCGAGTAGGGTGGAAAACGATCAGCCGTGCTGTAAGTGTGCATCGCGTTGCATAGCGTGAGAGGAAATAGCGCAACGAAATGAAATCAATTACAGACCACGGCACATGATCACCGACGCGTCAGGGAGCTTGTAATAAATGTCAAAAAAGCGGGCCCCATCGTATATTCATAACGCGCATTAAAATATACTCATTATCATCGCCACACACCACCGATCGGTGCGTTTGATGAGGTGAGGCCCAGTTGGATCAGGCAGTTGTGCGTTGGAGCGACGGAGCGGGGGATGTAAATATTGTTTTCAAGGCTAAGCGATACAGCGAAACGCCAAGAGCAAGGTAAGCTATTTATCCGCGCAAACAACACACACTATGAACGCACAATCATTCATTTGAAATTTTAATCATATCAATTATAGAACAATTACACAAATTATCAGACCAAATAAAAACCCCTTTCCAGATGTGGAGAACAGGTGTGTTTTGATGGATCTCACTTTAAATCTTAGTATTATTTTATTTGTTTTGCTGTTGAATTACTTTGTATCTTACATCTACATCAGGCGTTACAACTTCTTGATTATTATTTTTCTTTCAAACATGGAATTTTGGTACCAAACATTTCATGATTTTGTTAGCATGCTTTTCTTATTTTGTCTAAATTTAAGTAACCAGACCGCATTTTGGGAGACAGTCCAACGTTTGATGGTAGAAAGGGCCAACTGAGCGATGTCCAGCTATGGCGTCAACCTGTTGCTAGATTTGTCGATTTCGTTCGACTTCATTCATTTCTTCATTGAGACTTCGCCCCCATAAGTCTCTTGGTATACCTCTGCTGCGATGTCAAGCTGGGTTCCAGTCTAATGTAGTTTACAAATTTCGTTTCCGCAGATACGTAAATGGCCGACCAAGCCCCACTTCCGATCCCGAATTTCTGTTGCTATCACTTGGTGACAACGACGATGGAGCTCGCTGTTTTAGATCAGTTTGGAGGCCACCAGTACCAAATTATGTGCCACAGGCATCTGTTGATGAACACCTGCAGCAGTTGAGTGTTCTTCACTGATACATCCAACGATTTGGTTTTGTTGACGTTGAAGACTAAGCCTGCCGAAAAGGAGCGCTTGGACAGGTCGTTGATCAAGATTTATCATAAGAGCAATTTTCTGTAATATCATGATTTTTTTTTCGAGATTTCAATTTTGTATTTTTTGATTTCTCTGAAATTTTGCATATACATTGTTTGTGATCAAAAAACATAATTTGCATCATTGGTTTGCCATTTTGACTCTAGCCTAACTTTCGACAAGGGCCTAAGCAAAACCACCTTGAACACTTTCAAAACAATTTAACTTGCAAACGGATTGTCCGATCGTTTTTATGTCTTGGGCAAAGTTTTTCAGTAATCAATGGGGCTATGTGAAAAAAATATACACTATGAAAACAAAAGTTGTCCAAACATTGAAAATGAAACTTAAAAATCGATTTTCTCAAAAACGAAATCTTCATTATTTTTTATTTTTTTGATATGTTGTAGCAGATATATGTATTTTTTTGCACTATAAGTCATAATGGAGAAAACATGGACAAAAAAAAAATTTTTTTAAACTAGTTGGTTTTTAAAAAATGGTGGAAATATTTTTTCTTACGTTTTTATCAATCCGATTTTATGAAAGTGCGTTAAATTTCCAATAGAAAAGGCACACAGCATTTTTTTTCTGAGTGCTACCATTTCTAAGATACACCATTTATAAAATAAAATATACCGATTTTTTTAAATTTTCAATTGTTTTCGAATGTTCTTCGATTCTATTCCTATACCCATAATCAAATTTTACGGAGTCATTGATATTTTTTGACAAATACTAATATTGGAGCAGTGATTGGTTATTTTCATGATATGAGGTTGTGGAAAAAATACCTTACGTAGAAAAAAAAAAACAAATAATATACAATGTTTTAAAAACTCATATGTGAATATGTACATTATGTGAAAGATAATGATTTGAAAAAATGTATTGGAAGTAACCACTTTTCTTTCGATGGGATTCGAACCCACGACCCTCAGTATGCTAGACAGACTTTAAACAAAGCTACGAAGGACATCCGTCGGCCTTCGCAACCTAGCGGCTACTGAAATTGGACGCATAGTCAAATTACTCGCAATCCTTGTGTCAAGCCAACACTTGTGTAGTACAGTACTAATGTGAACGTGTACTATACACATGTGGAAGTGGGGCCCTCCTTAGCCGTGTGGCAAGACGCGCGGCTACAAAGCAAGACCATGCTGAGAGTGGCTGGGTTCGATTCCCGATGCCGGTCTAGGCAATTTCCGGATTGGAAACCTCGCAGTTAATAACTGTGGAAGTACTTAATGAACACTAAGCTCCGAGGCGACTCTGTCCCAGTGTGGGGATGTAATGCCAATAAGAAGAAACATTAGTAATGTTGATTAGTAAGATTCGGAATTGATTTATTCTTAGTAAAGAATTTTTTCCCCACCATCTCATACCATGTAAATAGTCAACCACTACTCCATTACTAGCATTTGTCAATAAATTTCAACGGTTCAGTAAAATTTGATTCTAGGTTGAATAGAATCGAAAATGACTGAACATTTGAAAAATCGGTATATTTTATCTTACAACTGCAGTATCTCAGATACGGTAGCACTTACAAAAAAAATATTGTGTACCTTTTCCATTGGAAATCTAACGCACTTTCATAAAATCGGGTCGATAAAAACATAAAAAAAAGTATTTCTACCATTTTTGAAAAACCAACTAATTTTAAAAAAATATTGCTTTTTTTGTCCATAATTCTTCATTATGACTTATAGTGCAAAAAAATACATACATATATTATCTGCTACAACATATCAAAAATAAAAAATATTGAAAAATTCATTTTTGAGAAAATCGATTTTTATGCTTTATTTTCAATGTTTGAACAATTTTATTTTCGCAAGGTATATTTTTTTTACATAGCCCCAATGAAACTTTGCCGAAGACACCAAAACGATCGAACAAGCCGTTTTCAAGTTATTTTTGTTTGTTTTGAAAGTGTTCAATGTGTTTTTGTTTAGGCCCTTGTCAAAAGTTAGGCTAGAGTCAAAATGGCAAACCAATGATGCAAATTATATTTTTGCAATTCCTGATCATAATACTTGGTTTACAGTTGGCGTTTGAGTGATAAAACGGCCTACTTTTCCATACCAAGGCAATGGGTGCTTTAATGAACATTATGCAACTCGAATGGGTTGCATAATATCCATTATAGCACTCATTTCAGTGCTATAATGAAAGACCAGCATTAGAACAATAGTTATATGACCAGATTTAGTTCAATTAACTTGGGTGAGTGTTCAAACAGTGTATTCTCTGTGTCACGTAATTAATAAAATAATTTAATGGACATGACATCAAATTATCTAAAAGCAGGTTTATCTATCGCTTTATGGTCTGTCGAGCATACAATGTGGCACGATAACATGGAATATGTTTGTTTTCTGCAGTAGCATGACATTTTGGCAAGATTGATTATGTGAAGTAAATACAATTGTAACATTTTGGTACAGATTTATCACATTAAAGCCCATTTTTCCTCATTGCAAAAAATAGCGTGTGCAACTCGTTGCAAAACTCGATTTTTTCAGCACTCGTAGTATTTATCCAACTCGGCAAGCCTCGTTTGATAAACGTACAACTCGTGCTGAAAAAATCATCTTTTTGCAACTAGTTGCACAAACTACTATTTTTGATCACTAAGAATGTATATACAAAATTTCAGAGAAATAAAAAAGCGCTCAAAGCGCACAAGCCCCAGTCCTGGTGTTAGGTGGAACGCTAAACAGCCCTGACCCGACGAACGGCATAGAAGATAATACGATATCATGGGCGTAGCCAGGATTTCGAGAAGGGGGGGGGGGGGCAACTTTTTTCTAAATCGTAGTTTTTTATAAGACTTCTATTATAAAAACACATGAATATTAACACATGAAACCGAATCCAAACCAAATCGAAACAATAATGATTAAAACAATAATGGATTTAAAAATGCGTGATTTATTGCTCATCAGATATTTTTAAATAAAGTTCGAAAAATTCAACGAACTTAGTATTCAGAAAGAATATAAAATCGGCTATAACAATTATTATAAAAATCCTGCATTCTTCCATAAGTCTTGTCTTATGCATTCTTCCATAAGTCTTGTCTTATGCATTCTTCCATAAGTTTAAGAAAACTAGAACCATACATCTGAATTTCTAAACAAATCCTCTCTGAAATAATATTTTTTATAAAATAGGCAGAAAAATCAATATGCAAGCTTTCTCCAGGAATTCCTTCTATCCGAATTCTATCCGAAATTCTAAAAGGGATTCTTTAGGAATGCCTCCAGCAACTTATTTGGCAGTGTATTCAGGAATTCCACCATAAATTTTGCCGGAAATGATCCGAAAGTACCACCACTATTTACTCCAAGAAAATCTTCACGAACTTCTTTATAAGTTCTGCAGAATTCCCTGCAATAATTCAAATAATTTCGTGCTGTTTCCCATAATTTTTAAGAATAAGAATATTCCGTGGAAATTCCGCAGAATTGCCAGTAAACATTCCTGAGAATTTCACGAAAAATCTTTGAATTTCTTGTGTAAATTCCATAAAATTTTCCGTGAATTGTTTCGAATAATTTCTTGTGAAAATTTCAAAGAATTTCTCCAGGAATTCCACCGGAAATTTATACAGAAATTATACCGAAAATGAAATCAACAATGGAATTTTCGGAGGAATACCTAGATTAATTTGCAATGAAATCCTGGAAGAATTCCGGTGGAAGCTTCAAGATTTCCACTGGGAGATCCTCCAGGAGTTTCTCCGAAAATTCCTCCTGGAATTCTTCCAGGAGTTCCACCGGCATTCCCAATTTCTCTAGGATTTTCTTCGAAAATTATTCCGGTAGTTCTATCGACAGTTCCTCTGAAAATTCTTCCGGGAATTTCGGCAGAATTGGATTTTGTTTAGGCTTCTTCAGGAATTTATATAGATTTTCCACCAGGAACTCCTCCGAGAATTTCTCTGCGAGCCCCTCAGGGAGGTCCTCTGATGATGATGATGGTCCCCCCAATGATGATGACCCCAACAAAGCTTTCAGCTAGACGAGATTTGTCTATAAGATGAATTCTCTTGTTTCCGAAAATGCTTCTGGTAATTTCCCCGTGGTTCTTTTGAAAATTCTCCCGGGAGTTTCTTCAGAAATTCTTCCAGAAAATTCCTTCGAGAGTTCCTCCGGGAATTCCACCAGCAATTCATCCGGGAATTTCTCCGGAAATTCCTCCGGGAGTTCCACCAGAAGCTATCCCAGAAAATTATTCAGTTTTTTTTTCAGAAAATCATTTAGGCTTTCTTCAGAAATTAAGCTGAAAGTTCCTCCCGAAGTTCTTCCGATATTTTCTCTGGGAGCCCATCCAGGAGTTCCTCTATGAATTCTTCTAGGAGCTCCTCCTGAAATTCCTCCGGGAGTTCTTACGGGAGATCTTACGGGAGCTCCTCTGGCAGCTCCTTCGGGAATTCCTCCGGGAGATCCACCAGCAATTTCTACGAGAATCCCTCTGGGAGTTTTACCGGCAGTTTCTCTGGGTGTTTCTCTGAAAAGGAACTCCCGAAGGAACTCCCAGAGTAATTTCCCGAGGAACTCCCGGGGGATTTTCTATAGGAATTACCGGAGAAATTATCAAAGGAATTCTCGGAAGAACTGCCGGTGGAACTTCTGGGGGAATTTATTGAAGAACTACAGGAAGAATTTCCGGAGGAAATCCTGGAGGAACTCTCGTAAGAATTCTAGGATGAACTCCCAAAGGAACTTCCGTAAGAATTCCAGGAGGAACTCCTGGAAGAATTCTTAAAAGAACCTCCCGGAGGAATTCCCGTAAGAACTCCCAGAGAAATTCTCCGAGGAACTTCTGGAGGAATTTGTAGATAAATGCCTAAAGAAATGCTAAATGAATTCCTGGAAGAAAGCCTGATTGAATTCCCGAAGGAACTACTGGTGGAACTTCAGAGGAACATCCGGTGGAATACCCTAGAGGAAGAGAAAAAATATTTCTAAAGGAACTTCCGAAATCCCATTTCCCGTGAAATTCCTGCCAAATATCGTCCAGGAATTCCCTGTAAAGTTCCTGGAGGTATTACCGGAGAATTTATTGGAAAAACTCCTGGAAGAACTCCCGGAGGAACTCCCACAAGCAATTCCCACATGGAAGTTCTGAAATAATTCTTAGAGAAGTTCCTAAAGGAATTTCCGAAAAAATATCTGAAGGAATTCCCTGAAAAATACCAGGAGGATTAATGCAGAAATTCCCAGATGAAATCCTGAAAGTATTCCCAGATGAATTGCTGAAGAAAATCCCTGCGGATTGTGCCGAAGAAATTTCTGGAAGAACTCCTGGCAGATATTCGAGTAAATTCCGAGTGAAGTCCGGAAGGAATTATAGTACACTTCCGCGGAAAATCTCTCGGAGAAATTCCTGAAGGAATTCCTGGAGAAGTACCTGAAGAAACTCCCGAAAAAATGCCTGTAAGAATTTCTGGGGAAATACTTGGACGAATTCCAGGAGAAATTCATGAAGATATTTCTAGAGGATTTCTTGAAGAATATTCTGAAGTAATTGCGAAAAGAATTCCAGATTGGAATGCTAGGAAGAGTTCCGAGAGTAATGCCCGGAGAAGTTCCTAGAAGAATTTCCGAAGGAATTTCTCATAGATTTACAAGTGAAATTATGGAGCTAAATCGGAGGATTTCCGTCATAAATTTTTGAAGAAACTTCTGGTAGTATTTTGGGAAGAAATTCCGTATGTATTCTTGAAGGAGCTCTCGAATGCACGCCTGAAAGAAATGCCGGATTCTACCTGAAGAGAGAATAGCCGAAGAAATATCTAGAAGTAAATCTTGGAGAGAAGAAAAGAAATCTTCAAGGAATTTCCTCATGAATTTCCTTTAAAAAAATTAGAAGGATTTTCGAACGATTTTCAGAGGAATTTGTGGATAACTTTCAGGAAGAATTCAGAAATACCCAGGGGAGCTTCAAGAAGGATTTCAAGGAGAATTTTTGAGCAGGAAATGTTTCGAGTTGTTTTGAACTTTCATATATTATGGATCCTGGATGCCCTAATAAGTTTTGGGAATATTTTGAATTTCAACCACCAATTTCTGTATATGATTGGATCGTAAAGTGCACATGTTTGAGGGAATTCATTTCGGGTACGGATGCTTTCAATCTTTCCACAATTTAGGGGGGGCGGGGGGCGAAAAAATAGTTACAAAACATGTTCACTACATAATAAAACTATTGCAATACCTAGTGAATGACAAAAGAATTTATAGGATCAAATGAGTAAACGATATTGTTGCCCTTTCTTAATGCATAGAGCAATGTTATTGTTTGAAAACCAGTAGGTACTAGAGTGTATTACACACCTGGAAAATGTGTTTGGTTGTTGTCAATAGTCGATATCGATACGAATAATTATATGAAGTTAACTTATAGGAATATTCATTAGTAAAGCAATTAGTAAAACTGGTTTGATCTTACAGAACTTCTGCATGAGGCCTTTTTGCGTTCCAGAATCTACACGATACAGCAACATCTTGCTTGAAACAAGAAACTTTATGGCTTGATCATCCGATCCTTAATTCTTTCCGCATTACGCCAGTAATCAAAAAACAAGACTTCAGAAACGAGCATCTTTCAAGTGCCGATCTTCAGTTTGTGATACATATAACTTTTTTTTGAATAGGGGAATTGACGGCTTTGGCAGGTTTAGTTCTATTATTGTCAGGGGGGTTTTATATAACTAATTATGCCCAAATTTGGCCTAAACATTCTTTGCATATCAAAGAATATTGTGGCCAAATTTTAAAAAAGTTGGTCAACAAAAATCCTCCTGCCAATAATAGAACAAAACCTGCTAAAGCCGTCATTTCCCCTATTTGGATTTTTTCATTGAAAAGAAATTTTTGCGACCACTCACGACCACGGCTAACTTCGATCTCAAGGAACACTACCCGGGCAGAAACAAAACTATGGACTCGAATGCTGTAAGAGATAAAAGAACTGGCAACAATATCCAAAATTTGCACCGCAATATCATTCAATAGGGTGGAACAAACTTATACATAAATAATTTGTTAGCTTCGCTATCGAAGTGATTGGTGTTCCACCCACGGGCCTGTCAGGGATCCCCCGACCTCGGATGCTGCACACCAGATAATTGATCTTAAAGCGTATTGCTCTGTTGTTTCGTGAAATCGTGACGCTGCATGGTCGAGCCCGATTTTTTGCAACTACAAGGTAGTAATCCGAGTCAATGTTGGGGACTCTGAACGACCTTATATCGACCATTTGAGAAATGCCGTCTGTCGGAGTTTGCGGATATTTTTAAGTGCGAAATAAGTACTGCTGAATGCCATCGCAGGCACCGACCATTATCGTTGGCAGCGGAATGAAGGCTTTCCGTTCCAATGCAATGACTAGGTGAAAAAAAGCTTTCTCTCCCGATTATCGCGTTTGCACCCCCGATAACAATCTTTATATCATGTGTTGAGCACTCTCCGCAGGTCTTATCGAGACTCTCATAGAACACATCACCAGGCTTATCGTTCTACTTCCCGATCACCATGAAGCCAACTCCACGTTCTGTTTTGTTGCCACCGCTATAGTAGATGTGATACTTGTATTAAGTAATTTAGATGGGATCCACCGCTCGGAATTCACGTTCTACGGTTTTGAGCCATCGTTTTTTCAGCATTGCATACATTCACGCTGACCTACTGCTGCTCACGAGCCTAGAGCCCAACAGGTTTTTAATCTTACTTCTAGGCATATTGATCATTATATGTACGCATTACATCAATAAAAGCATTTCTTTACATCAAATACCGAAAATCAACTATCTAAAAGCTATTTTATTTTGATAGTAAAATCGAGTATGTTGCAACAACCTGTTCACTTCCGAAACCACCACGATGCCGGTACCTTCGCGATGCATTGCCTATACCTCTCCAAAGGACGAATCATATTCACCTTTGCTTATTATAGACAAACTTTCACTTAAAAAAAAACATTTTCCTTTTCCTTATTCCAAGCAAACGCTAACTTCCAAAGAAAGGATTAAATCCACCATTTCCTTGATGTGGGTAAATGCTCCGGATCTCCGAATGAATTATTGGCAGTGGATGGTTTTCTACCCGCCACTTCCACATCCAGGCGCTATCGTATATGCGAAAATAGCCAGCATGAGTTAACCGCCCGAAATTTGTATGGCGAAAGACATCTAACGCGGGTTTTCTCAAAATTAGGATCTTTTCATGAAACACTATTTGGTACCGGTTATGACGGATGCCCAGTAAACCACATATCGTATAACAAACAGCAAATGAAGTCGCATTTGCGTCCATCGGAAATCTGAATCGCATTGTTTATCAAACTTTGTCAGATTATTGTCGAAAGATGTTATATTGAATGCATCGTATACGACAATTTTTACCGTAGTGAAAATCAATCGTAATTGTGCGAATAAAAACTCGTAATGACTTATACTGCTTGCAATATCATAAATCAGTGCGAATGAATGGCTATGTGAATCGTAATACAATCGAAACCACTTCAGTCCAAATAGCTTGTAGAAGTTTCAAGATGATATAAATTGTGTAGTTTATGTTGGAAAAAAATCCGAATCACTTCAAGATTTGCAGTATGGTGCAGTGGTTGAGTATCCGCCTGCAAATTCAAAGATCGCATGTTCAAGACTTGGTGTGCAGGTAAGATTTTTATTTTACATATTTTTACGTATAATCGTAATACTGTTCTCATGATGTCGGGAAAAATCGTATAATAAAACTCGTATGTACCTATATCGCTTCCACTTTGGTACGTATATAGCCAATCTGTGCATTATATAGCTGGTTCTTATATAATAACCTATATCAACAGATATAGGTACCAAAATGTTGACTGGGTGGTGTCCGCTACTACGCCTACCAAATATTTTTTCGATTAAGTTGCTTAATTTTGAGAAATCGAACCTTAGATGCCTTTCGCCATACTGATTTCAGAAAGTTAACTCCTAGTGTGCCGCTGTAAGCACGCTCAAAGCAGGCGATTCATTGTGAAGTCTACACCTTTGCTCGCACTGAAGAGAAGTTTAAGATCAACTCATTATCTATCAAATGAGTCACAAAGATTACAAACCGGACATAAAATTATAGAAATATGTGCAAAAAGGTTTGTCTTATTTTTTTGGGGGTGAATTGAAACTTATGGTCAACAGATTTAGTGAACACAAAAAGAATTATGCCAAATGTCCGTTATGTGAACTGACTCTCAATTTCAAATCTGTTCATAATTATGCCAAATGTTCGTTATGCCAAAAGATCGTTAAGCCAAATGGCTCATCGTCATCATCATCTGATGGCCACAAACCGTTTCTCTCGCAGCCAGTTCGTCACAATGGAAATCTAGAAGTAGCTCGTAGTCCGAATACTTTACTTTGTCTGTATGTACCTATCACCCGGAACACCAAATAAAGGTCTTGATCACCCACCACAAAGATTGCCGTTCGTTTTAGACCAGCAATTTTAGGATTACCAACAAACTCCATCATAGGCTTTGTGGTTCCGGTTTCAATAAATGGTCTTATAATGTGGGTTTTGCCATGCATTTTTCAATTTTTCATAAATTTTCTGTTCTTAGAATCTTAATTTTTTTAAGATCTTGAAATCGACTTCGAATTTTTACTCATACGAATGAGCCCGGATTAATTCAAATAGTGGACCTTGATTTTTATTGATCTCCTGTGAGAAAGAAATCTCACCCGACTTTTGTTTATGACGAATTGAATATCACGCTTGCAATTCTGCAAAATATTTAAGTCAATGATTAGATTCTTGTAAAATTTTATTTTGCTGATTGACGTAATGTTCACATTAATTACCCCCTGCTTAACATGAACAAGAGCTAATGAAAAGATCCGGGCCAACGCCTTTTTCTTGCTATCGCGGAAATATCCACCCCGAAAAACAGGCCGACATTTGAATGCATATATATGTAGAGCTACATTTTGAAGCAAACGTCGATGATTCGTGAGCTCGATGGTCATGACGAGAATTCGGCGGAGGCCGGTACAGCCAGAAGAAAAATGAGTGTTTGACTACCCAGTTGTTCTCGGTTGAACTGCTGCCGCTGTTGCTGTAGATGCTTGCAAGAAGCCTGGCCTTGGTTTGGCAGCATTCACGCATATCCGTTTCCTTTCATCGTCGTTCACAGCGTTCGCTCACTTACTCACTCACTCACTCACTCATTCGCCAACTCGGCCGCCCGAAACCAACGGAAACACACTGCGAGATGCATTTCGTTCGCAGTCGGCTGCCTCGCACACTTTCCTTTAACCATTGCACATGGGATTCCTCGAAACTGAGGCTGCAGCCGGGTGGGGGCCTGGATTGGAAGTAGGTTTTCGCATTGGAAAAACATCAAACTCTTTGGGCGCTGCTGGACTGGCCGGGCCAAGGTGGGTGGTGGTTTTTGTGTGTGCATTCGTACAAAAGGAAAGCATCCTGAAACGATGACGACGACGGCGACGGCTTGCGATGCATGCATGCAGATTTCATAGGTAGGATCCCCGAGTTGTTGGGGAGCTTTCCTCCTTGCAGCCCGTGTGATTCGACGCCACCGCTCGTTGTTTGCGGAATGCAAGTGAGTCTGTGTACAAAATTGCGACTTGTTCAATAATTACGTAAGAACGTTGTAACTATTTTGTGTTGTTGTTTTCTTATTATAGTACACAGAATAGATGACGAGATAGTGTTGATGACACATTAGGAATAAAAAATCGTAATTTATGAATGACCGTCTCTGCTGTTCATTCCCACCCGAAAAACTAACCCGTTCCGACAAACAGCCGTTTTGGAGAATGGGGATGTGCATGCGTTTCCTCTGCACCTCGAAGCGAATGAAGAATGAGAATGGAACCGGGCAGCGTGGATGCTGTGAAATTAAACAAGCGAAACTATTCTCCGATAACATGCATCTGTCTTTTGCAATCAAAAGAATTTTACTCTCGCAGCGAGGCAGCGCGCATACACTTTCACCCTCTTGCCACCATGTCTTGAAACCGGACCATCGAATCATCTGAAAAACATCGAGCCGGGATGTGAGATTTTTTTCTGACGAACCACAGAGGTCTTTGAAGCTCTTTCCAAAGCTCCAGTTGTTGGTAGTGGAGATGAAATTCTTCAATCAAAATGTGGACGTGCAACGCATCTTTTCTATGGATGGACGTGCCTAATCAAATTGACGATATGTACGCTCGGAAAAGCACTCCTCCTCTGCTTGGGTGCGCATTGAATTGCGTTGCCGCCCAGGACGACCATTGGAACGGAATTGTTGAGCGAAATGCACAGGATTTCTATTTCAAACATTGCAAAAATTTCTTTGCTTTGGTAGTGTCTTCCTGATATAAATATTTAGCAGGATGGAAATTACCTTCGTTTTTTACATAGTCCCAAATAATAAAAATTCACTCTTTTTTAATTTACACAACAAAAAATTCTAAATGATTTTTGTTTAATTTTCCAGAAAACTGAATAGAAGTTACTGTAAGGCTGATACATTTAGAATCAGGAGAAAATACAAAAATGGATATGCATCGGGACGAATATTGAAATTTAATTTACCAAATTGACTTCTTTGTATTTTTTTTGTGCTTCTCTGTTTTAAGGCCATGAAATATCCACCATCGCAACTACCATGAAAAATACTTCAAGAAAAGGAACATTACAACTATTATTGATAAGAAAATTATTTTGAGCTTTTTAGTGGAATGTTTTCACCTGTCATAAGACGAGTTTAGACAATCCCTTTGAATTCCACCACTTAATTGTATCTTGACAGATACGTATTTCGACCTCAAAGGTAAGGCCGTCTTCAGTGTCTCGTACTTGACTCCACTACAGAGACACTGAAGACGGCCTTACCTTTGAGGTCGAAATCCGTATCTGTCAAGATACAATTAAGTGGTGGAATTCAAAGGGATTGTCTAAACTCGTCTTATGACAGGTGAACTATTATTGATAAATCATACTTATCAAATCAAATCTTGTTCCGGGGGAAATAGTACGTCAACGCTAAAATTCACATCAATTGATTTCCTGTTCAGAGTCGTTCACGGAATCCACGAAAACCATCCAATGATTGGCAATTTGTGATCCTGGTAAATTAGTCCCAGGCAACGCCTCGCCACATGAACAAGAGGAAACTATATCCAGATATGAAAATAGGCAGCACACGACGTCGGATTCCGAAATTGAATCGACAACCGGCATCTGAGAAAGCAAATCAAACACATATCCCGTTTACAAATTTGCTAACTCCGTTAGTCTGGAACACATCGGCAATTCGATTTATCAAATTTTCTATTTAAATTTCCTACATTGAACAACATATAGAAAATACAATCGATTCCATATGCATCATGTATTAGTTGGCAGTCACAACCGACGAGGCGGGCGGTACCCAGTCGGTGCACATCGCCAGTTGATTCGATTCGCGATTTCGTTGGGAAATGGAACGAAAACAAAAATTTGCAAATTCATATTCGGTATCTTCCCAAAGGACGGGCCTTAACCGGGACTGACTGCACAACTTCTAGGCCCGACACACGATTGCCCCCTCGTAATAGTTAACATAGTTAAAAGGCAATGGTTGATGATTTTTGCTACGTTCCAGTGTTGAATCAAATTCATATAGGAACGTTTAAATTTGTTTGGTATTTAATTTTTTTTAACCATCTCACGGTAATCCACAACTTAAAAAAAGTGTAAAGCACCAAAATCGTCGATTCTTTTTGCAAATGTTCGTAAAATAGAATTGAATCTTGGTCGCTTTTGGGATAGAGTAGATTTTCAAAAAACTGAAAATACAAGTAAACCATAATTTGACTGGGTTTGTGCAATATACAGATAGTCCAGATCTCTCGGTAACGAAAATGTTAGCGAAAGGATTCTCTATTTATTTCCTACGCAAAATGAGGTGCTCCTCTGAGCTTAACCCTGGTCAAAGCTGGATGATTCCAGGAAAAGGGAACTTTTCCTATCTTCATCACGACAAGAGACTCGAAACAAATCGGGAGACATGAGCGCTACACACATGGATCCATCCGCACAGTCACCGGGGCCCGAAATCAAATCACAAATTTATTTCTCTTCTCCATTAGGACTAACCTTCATCATCATCATCGCTCATCCCGTCCCACTCCACGAATGCACTCCAGTAGTCGTTCGTATCCGATTCAGTCAAGCGACCTTATCGTTTACGAAAAACAGCAGATGAGCCTCCTGAATGCCTGGCCTACACATTATTGGTAACGATGACGTTCTGCAGCAGCAGCAGCATCAATAATATGAGGGAAGGCATCAAAACAAACTATTAGTAAAACATCCGTTTCGATCCGAACCACCTTCCATGCACCTTTCCACAAGTCTCTCGTATGTGTACCATTCGAAACGGCCAACCGAGTTTTAGCAATATTACGTTGTATTTTATGTAAAATGATCAACGATTCAACTATGTCAATTTGTGAGTTTTTGCGAAATTGATTGATTGAATTTGGCTGATTTAGAATCAGTCTTTCCTGTGCGAAGGATGGATGCAAATGGATGCAGCTATAGCATTGGGAGCCCAAACGTAGATGTAGGACGCCCGAAAGGATGACTGAAAACCAATTCTAGAATGGAAAATCAAATTTCCACTGTCGATAGCGAATTAAGATTCCAATCATCGGCGGGTGGAAGACAATTAATAATCCGCAGTTTGTTCGGGAAAGTTGATTAACTCGCGTGAACTTTCCATTGCCACGGGTTAGTCCAATAGCACCCAATAGTGTCAAACAGTAACAGTCAGGGGTTGGAAGATTTCTTGGAGTGCGCTGTACATCAAAATCAGTGCGCAATACACAAGCATGGAACCAACAAACTTTGAAGCAATCTTGAGAATAGAACTTTAGAAATTGTTTGAAATGACTTCAATTACAACTGGATAAAAATGTGATAAGACGTTGGTAGTATTATATAGGAATAATAGAGGAGTGTTTCTGGTTGTGTGCCTAGTTGCGTTTTTTGCTCATATTTTTTTCATGTCAATAATATACAGTGAAATGACCACCAATGGTAAGGGCCCTCCTTAGCAGTGCGGTAAGACGCGCGGCTACAAAGCAAGACCATGCTGAGGGTGGATGGGTTCGATTCCTGTTGGATTGGAAATTGTCTCGACTTCCCGGGGCATAAAAGTATCTTCGTGCTAGCCTCATGATTATACGAATGCAAAAATGGTGCCTGGCTAAGAAACCTCGCAGTTAATAACTGTGGAATTGCTTAATGAACACTAAGCTGCGAGGCGGCTCAGTCCCAGTGTGGAATGTTATGCCTATAAGAAGAAGAATGAACACCAATGGAAACATTCATAAATTACTTTTTTGAAGTAAATATATAGTTTTACCCTAACCCAAAAAATTGCAATAACGTATATATGAAGTGATGCTGGGTCATTAGGCCGAATGGCCATTAGGCCGAATAACAACATGGGTAGTGAGAAGTGAGTAGTGCGATGTGAGGAATAAGTAGAACGGAAGAAGAAAAACGGAAAAAGGCGGAAGAAGTAAGAAGGAAGAAGGAAGAAGCAAGAAGGAAGAAGGAAGAATGGAGAAGGAAGAAGGAAGAAAGAATACTTAAATTGAATAGTATCGAAGATAATTTCGCCAAGACAAAGTCGCCCCTTTTTTTGTTTCTTTCAAAACTTCGTCTAAAACTTGTAAAGAATACGCATGGCGATCAATAAGTCAAAGTCAATTGAATCCTGCCTTCATAACCAGCACAGTGTATGAAGGGCTGTGGAACAAAAGATCAAAAGGACAACACGTCGGATTGACAAATTAAAAAAAAATCTTTAATGTGATCTACCTGATCGAAACAAATTGTTGAATATTTAAATACAACAAATGTTGTATGTTTAAGATATGTTTCTGAACAAAAATTTGGAGTCTAAAAGTTCGGAATCCTCCATTTGAAAGGCATGAAAGCTTTTTTTTTAAATAGCTTGGTTGCCACACTGCAAGAGGATTGGCAGCACCCTACGTTTCTCGGAGCTTTTCTTCCAAGTAGCTCGGAAGCATTGACAGATAAAATATGTTGTGGTTTCAAATTTATTTTCATACACATATTTGGAGCATGCAAATAAGCGTGACAATCTTTTATATCGAAAAAATTTTTTAGCTGTTCTTGCTTATAAAATTCTGCTGCAATTTTACACGTCGTTGAATTCTCAAAGCTATTTGCTGTGTTCTTCCAAGCAGCCCGGAAGCCTCCTTTCACGAGGCCCGGAAGCCTTCTTTCAAGAGGCCCGGAAGCCTCCTTTCAAGAGGCCCGGAAGCCTCCTTTCAAGAGGCCCGGAAGCCTCCTTTCAAGAGGCCCGGAAGCCTCCTTTCAAGAGGCCCGGAAGCCTCCTTTCAAGAGGCCCGGAAGCCTCCTTTCAAGAGGCCCGGAAGCCTCCTTTCAAGAGGCCCGGAAGCCTCCTTTCAAGAGGCCCGGAAGCCTCCTTTCAAGAGGCCCGGAAGCCTCCTTTCAAGAGGCCCGGAAGCATCCTTTCAAGAGGCTCGGAAGCCTCCTTTCAAGAGGCTCGGAAGCCTCCTTTCAAGAGGCTCGAAGCCTCCTTTCAAGAGGCCCGGAAGCCTCCTTTCAAGAGGCCCGGAAGCCTCCTTTCAAGAGGCCCGGAAGCCTCCTTTCAAGAGGCCCGGAAGCCTCCTTTCAAGAGGCCCGGAAGCCTCCTTTCAAGAGGCCCGGAAGCCTCCTTCCAAGAGGCCCGGAAGCCTCCTTTCAAGAGGCCTGGAAGCCTCCTTTCAAGAGGCACCAAAGCCTCGTTTCAAGAGGCCTGGAAGCCTCCTTTCAAGAGGCCTGGAAGCCTCCTTTCAAGAGGCCTGGAAGCCTCCTTTCAAGAGGCCTGGAAGCCTTCTTTCAAGAGGCCTGGAAGCCTCCTTTCAAGAGGCCCGGAAGCCTCCTTTCAAGAGGCCCGGAAGCCTCCTTTCAAGAGGCCCGGAAGCCTCCTTTCAAGAGGCCTGTAAGCCTCTTTTCAAGAGGCCCAGAAGCCTCCTTTCAAGAGGCCCGGTAGCCTCCTTTCGAGAGGACCTGAAACCTCCTCTCACGCGGCCCGGAAGCCTCCTTTCACGTGGCCCGGAAGCCTCCTTTCAAGAGGCCCGGAAGCCTCCCTTCAAGAGGCCCGGAAGCCTCCTTTCAAGAGGCCCGGAAGCCTCCTTTCAAGAGGCCCGGAAGCCTCCTTTCAAGAGGCCCGGAAGCCTCCTTTCAAGAGGCCTGGAAGCCTCCTTTCAAGAGGCCCGAAGCCTCCTTTCAAGAGGCCCGAAGCCTCCTTTCAAGAGGCCCGGAAGCCTCCTTTCAAGAGGCCCTGGAAGCCTCCTTTCAAGAGGCCCGGAAGCCTCCTTTCAAGAGGCCAGAAGCCTCCTTTCAAGAGGCCTGGAAGCCTCCTTTCAAGAGGCCTGGAAGCCTCCTTTCAAGAGGCCCGGAAGCCCCCTTTCAAGAGGCCCGAACGCCTCCTTTCAAGAGGCCCGGAAGCCTCCTTTCAAGAGGCCCGGAAGCCTCCTTTCAAGAGGCCCGGAAGCCTCCTTTCAAGAGGCCCGGAAGCCTCCTTTCAAGAGGCCCGGAAGCCTCCTTTCAAGAGGCCCGGAAGCCTCCTTCAAGAGGCCCGAAGCCTCCTTTCAAGAGACCTGAACGCCCCCTTTCAAGAGGCCCGGAAGCCTCCTTTCAAGAGGCCCGGAAGCCTCCTTTCAAGAGGCCCGGAAGCCTCCTTTCAAGAGGCCCGGACGACTCCGTTCAAGAGGCCCTAAAGCCTTCTTTCAAGAGGCCCGGAAACCATCTTTCAAGAGGCCCGGAAGCCTTCTTTCAAGAGGCCCGGGAGTCTCCTTTCAAGAGGCCTCCTTTCAAGAGGCCCGGAAGGCTCCTTTCAAGAGGCCCGGAAGCCTCCTTTCAAGAGGCCCGGAAGCCTCCTTTCAAGAGGCCCGGAAGCCTCCTTTCAAGAGGCCCGGAAGCCTCCTTTCAAGAGGCCCGGAAGCCTCCTTTCAAGAGGCCCGGAAGCCTCCTTTCAAGAGGCCCGGAAGCCTCCTTTCAAGAGGCCCGAGAGCCTCCTTTCAAGAGGCCCGGAAGCCTCCTTTCAAGAGGCCCGGAAGCCTCCTTTCAAGAGGCCCGGAAGCCTCCTTTCAAGCGGCCTGGAAGCCTTCTATCAAGAGGCCCGAAGCCTCCTTTCAAGAGGCCCGGAAGCTTCCTTTCAAGAGGTCCGGAAGCCTCCTTTCAAGAGGCCCGGAAGCTTCCTTTCAAGAGGCCCGGAAGCCTCCTTTCAAGAGGCCCGGAATCCTCCGTTCAAGAGGCCCGGAAGCTTCCTTTCAAGAGTACCGGAAGCCTCCTTTTAAGAGGCCCGGAAGCCTCCTTTCAAGAAGCCCGAAAGCCTTCTTTCAAGAGGCCCGGAAGCCTCCTTCAAGAGGCCAGGAAGCCTCCTTTCAAGAGGCCCGGAAGCTTCCTTTCAAGAGGCCCGGAAGCCTCCTTTCAAGAGGCCCGGAATCCTCCTTTCAAGAGGCCTCGGAGCCTCCTTCAAGAGGCCAGGAAGCCTCCTTTCAAGAGGCCCGGAAGCCACCCTTCAAGAGGCCCGGAAGCCTCCTTTCAAGAGGCCAGGAAGCCTCCTTTCAAGAGGCCCGGAAGCCTCCTTTCAAGAGGCCCGGAAGCCTCCTTTCAAGAGGCCCGGAAGCCTCCTTTCAAGAGGCCCGGAAGCCTCCTTTCAAGAGGCCCGGAAGCCTCCTTTCAAGAGGCCCGGAAGCCTCCTTTCAAGAGGCCCGGAAGCCTCCTTTCAAGAGGCCCGGAAGCCTCCTTTCAAGAGGCCCGGAAGCCTCCTTTCAAGAGGCCCGGAAGCCTCCTTTCAAGAGGCCCGGAAGCCTCCTTTCAAGAGGCCCAGGCCTCCTTTCAAGAGGCCCGGAAGCCTCCTTTCAAGAGGCCCGGAAGCCCTCCCTCCTTTCAAGAGGCCGGAAGCCTCCTTTCAAGAGGCCTGAAGCCTCCTCTCAAGAGGCCCGGAAGCCTCCTTTCAAGAGGCCAGAAAGCCTCCTTTCAAGAGGCCAGGAAGCCTCCTTTCAAGAGGCCTGGAAGCCTCCTTTCAAGAGGCCCGGAAGCCTCCTTTCAAGAGGCCCGGAAGCCTCCTTTCAAGAGGCCCGGAAGCCTCCTTTCAAGAGGCCCGGAAGCCTCCTTTCAAGAGGCCCGGAAGCCTCCTTTCAAGAGGCCCGGAAGCCTCCTTTCAAGAGGCCCGGAAGCCTCCTTTCAAGAGGCCTGGAAGCCTCCTTTCAAGAGGCCCGGAAGCCTCCTTTCAAGAGGCCCGGTAGCCTCCTTTCAAGAGGCCCGGAAGCCTCCTTTCAAGAGGCCCGGAAGCCTCCTTTCAAGAGGCCCGGAAGCCTCCTTTCAAGAGGCCCGGAAGCCTCCTTTCAAGAGGCCCGGAAGCCTCCTTTCAAGAGGCCCGGAAGCCTCCTTTCAAGAGGCCCGGAAGCCTCCTTTCAAGAAGCTTGGAAGCCTCCTTTCAAGAGGCCCGGAAGCCTCCTTTCAAGAGGCCTGGAAGCCTCCTTTCAAGAGGCCCGGAAGCCTCCTTTCAAGAGGCCCGGAAGCCTCCTTTCAAGAGGCCCGGAAGCCTCCTTTCAAGAGGCCCGGAAGCCTCCTTTCAAGAGGCCCGGAAGCCTCCTTTCAAGAGGCCCGGAAGCCTCCTTTCAAGAGGCCTGGAAGCCTCCTTTCAAGAGGCCCGGAAGCCTCCTTTCAAGAGGCCCGGAAGCCTCCTTTCAAGAGGCCCGGAAGCCTCCTTTCAAGAGGCCCGGAAGCCTCCTTTCAAGAGGCCCGGAAGCCTCCTTTCAAGAGGCCCGGAAGCCTCCTTTCAAGAGGCCCGGAAGCCTCCTTTCAAGAGGCCCGGAAGCCTCCTTTCAAGAGGCCTGGAAGCCTCCTTTCAAGAGGCCCGGAAGCCTCCTTTCAAGAGGCCCGGAAGCCTCCTTTCAAGAGGCCCGGAAGCCTTCTTTCAAGAGGCCCGGAAGCCTCCTTTCAAGAGGCGTCCTTCCAATATTCTAAAAATTCCCCTTTCAAGTGGCTCAATAGCCGCCATTGAAGAGGCTCGGAAGCCTAAGTTCAAGAGGCTCAGAGGACTCTTATCAAGAGACGCGGAAGCTAACTTGCATGACATTCGGAAGGGGGCAGAGGGGCTCAGAAGCCTCCAAGAAAGTCCTGTAGTAAGCTTCATGTATATGCTTAATTTGAATTGGAAAGTTTCACGGAATAATGAAAATTTTAGCACACCTTATGGAAAGCTATACTCCCGTGAATAGCATATCTGTCCCATCTTTGCTGGGTTTCCTATTCATATGCGATTCACGGCAGCATATATTCCATTAATTTTCAGGTCCATTCTTTATAGATCTTATTAATAACGCTAATTTGCATTTACACCAAAAAGTAAGGGGTACCTCAATTAATGCAAAAGTTCGAAGGGGTATTAAGAAAAAGGTTGAGAACCGCTGGTTTAGTTTATGGATCCTGTACACTTCCGGTGGTGCAAAGGGCCGACTTGAAAGATCTCCATTCTGAGCGTTGCCCGGCTATCGCTTTAACCTGTTGCCTGGTTAGATTTCGGTCGACTTCTTTTTTTTCTTTATTGAGGCTTCGCCGCCATGAGGCTCTGGGTCTGCCTCTGCTGCGATGTCTCGCTGGGTTCCAGTCTAATGCTTGTTTACAGATTGCGTTTCCGCCCCTACTTAGGGTGTGGCCGACTTAGCCCAACTTCCGATCCCGAATTTCTGTTGCTATCGGTATCTGGTGACAACGATGGTGGAGCACGTTTTTTGAGATCCAGTTGTGAGGTCAACAGGTCCGAATTATGTACCGCAGGCATCTGTTGATGAACACCTGCAGCCGTTGAGTGTTCTCCACTGATACACACCATGTTTCGCTAGCGTATAACAGCACAGATTTCACGTTAGAGTTGAAAATTCGTATTTTGGTGCGTTCACTTATCTGCCATTCTTGATTCGTGCGCCTGTGTCGATCTTGGTACCGCCGTCTGACGCCATTTGGCTACCAAGATATTGAAAGCTTTCAACATTCTCCACTGGTTGCCCGGCTACTGTGAAACTGGAAGGAGTCACCGTGTTTACATCCAACGATTTGGTTTTGTTGACGTTGATGACTAAACCTGCCGAAGAGGAGCGCTCGGCAAGGTCGTTGAGCTTACTCTGCATATCAGAGCGCCGTTGCGCGAGGAGTGCAACATCATCCGCCAATTCGAAGTCATTTAGGTGCTCCATGGTTATAGGCTGCCATAACAGCCCGCGGATTGGTTCACGGTCAATCGCATCTACCAGAATCTCGTCGATTACGATGAGGAACAGTAACGGTGATAGAATACATCCTTGTCTCACACCAGCTACGACCCGGATAGGGTCGGACAAGACCCCATTGTGCAGCACTCTACACGAGAAGGCCTCGTACTGTGCCTCGATGAGGCCGATGATTTTCTCAAGAACTCCCTTGCGTCTCAGGGCGCCCCACATATTCTCGTGATTGAGACGATCGAAAGCTTTTTCGTAGTCAATGAATACCAAGTAAAGGGACTTTTGGAATTCGTTGACCTGCTCCAGAATGATGCGGAGCGTGACAATATGGTCCACACAGGATCTTCCGGCACGGAATATGGCTTGCTGCCGCCGGAGAGTCGCATCGATCTTCTCCTAAATCCAGGCTAGGATAATTTTGCACAGAACTTTGAGAACGGTACACAGCAACATAATGCCTCGCACATAATGGGCACCTTCACTAAGATACCAGTCGATCGGGAAAATTGCGGTGTCCCAGATATTACGAAATAAACGATGCAGTAAGTGAGCGGATGTCATGGGGTCAGCTTTGAGCATCTCGGCTGATATGCGGTCGATCCCTGGGGCTTTTACTCGATTTCCTGCTTTGGATGGCTGTTTGAATCTCTAGCAGTGATGGAGCTTCGGTATTGACGCGTGTTATACGTCGGATCCTAGGCAGATCATGCCGAGGTGGTGATGGCCTGGCTGGCACTTGAAAAAGTTGTTCGAAGTGCTCGAACCAGCGTTTCAGCTGGTCAGTTGGGTCGGTCAATAACTGATCATTCGCGTCTTTCACAGGCATCGTTGCATTCATCTTCGCCCCGCTTAAGCGTCGTGAGATATCGTAGAGGAGGCGAATGTCCCCGGTTGCGGCGGCTCTCTCTCCTTCGTCGGCCATAGAGTCTGCCCACGCTCGCTTGTCCCGTCGACATGAGCGTTTTACTTCCTTCTCAAGAGCCGCGTATCGTTGACGGGCTAAGACTTTGGCTCCTCTGGTTTTCGATCACTCTATCGTGGCTTTGGCTTCTCTTCGCTCCTCTATCTTCCTCCAGGTCTCATCGGTGATCCATTGTTTTCTGCGCAGTTCGCCCAGATTGTTCTCGCTGGTGGCGATGAAGGCATTCTTGATGGCGGTCCATTGGTCTTCCACGCTGCCACCTTCCGGAATATCTGCAGCACGCGTCTCCAGTTCTTCAACGAAGGACCGTTTCACCGTGGCATTTTCCAGTCGGCGTGTGTTGAATCGTCGTCCAACTCTTTCCTCCTGCCGACGAATCCGCGCAATGCGCAGGCGTATTTCGCCGATGAGGAGGTGATGATCAGACGCGATATCGACACTACGTTTATTCCGTACATCAAGAAGGCTCCGTTTCCATTTTCGGCTGATGCAGATGTGGTCGATTTGATTTTCTGTAAAGCCGTCACGGGAGACCCACGTGACCTTGTGAACCGGTCGATGAGGGAAGAGCGATCCCCCGATCACCATGTCGTTATTACCATAAAATTCTGCGAACAGCTCTCCGTTTTCGCTCATTTCTCCGAGACCATGGCGTCCCATAATGCGCTCATGGTTCGAGTTGTCGGGTCCGATCTTCGCATTGAAGTCGCCCAAACAGATCTTGATATCACCCTTCGGAATTCTATCTACGACGGCATTGAGTTGACTGTAGAAGTTCTCTTTGTCTTGCAGATCGGCAGCATCGGTTGGCGCATAACATTGGATTATAGTAAGGTTTCGGACCCGTGTTCTAAATCTGGCAACGATTATCCTTTCACTTATAGGTTCCCACATCATAAGCGCAGAGTGTGCCTGAGCGCTTAGTAGGAAGCCAACTCCGCGATGCCGGGGAGCGTGTTCACCTCGTAAACCAGAGTATAGCAGAACTTGTACCGACGGCGTTCTGTGTTCTCCAAAGTTTGGCCAACGGACTTCACTCAGTCCCAGGATCTCAAGCTTCATGCGGCGTGCCTCATTGGCAAGTTGTGCCAATTTACCCTGCTGGGCTAGGGTTAAAACGTTCCATGTTCCTATTCGTGTCCGTTGTTTCGCGCTAAGAGTCGTCGCCGTAAAATCAGTCCGTGTTCTTTCATTATCGGATTCTCGAACAAATTGATGTTTCGGGAACAGTAGGTTGTTGGCCCAAGGTTCCCTATCCACCGGGATGGGGCTGCCATCTTAGGTATAGTATCTTACATATTTTCCCGAAGACTGATTCGATATCTTAACTACTTCGCGACGACTTAAACACGCACTGTACAACGCTTGCTCGATCTGTACGAAAATGTATGTGTGGAGCGTAAATGACCAGATCCCCCTTTTTTTAACCCCCTGATTGATGATCCCACTGTCAACCGAAACGATTAAGGTTTAAATTTGAGCTAGTTTATCTCCATTTCTCTGTCAGAACATTGCTCGCTTTACCCCCTGGCCAATTTACCCTTATAGCTACATGTTTTTCAAATTACACCTAAACTAAGAAAAAAAAATGAAAAAACTATCTTCCATCAACCAGTTTCGCATCATAACAAGCAAAATGAGCGATGTGAACGATATTTTGGTATGGAACTACTAACTCAGAGTTTTCATTGCTTAATGCAACATTGCCAAAATTACATCAAACTAGTACTTTGCGAAAGCACGCAGAATTTTGCTAAAATCTAGCTGTTAAATAGATATTTCATGATTTAAAAAACCTCGGAGAGCATGAAATGCTTAATTTATGATGTATCATGGAAAATAATACAAAACAGGGGATAAACAAGCCGTTACCCACTTTACCCCGCCTGTTCACTTTACCCCCGCTACCTTTACAAATAATGTAACTATTTCACTGAAGTGCCATTTTTACCCTTTCGATGTCCTTTTATGCTACACCCAACAAGCGTACGCCAGAACTCCACAGGTTCGTACAGGAACCCACCAAAATTCCCACAAAAACTGGGAAAATACAAAATAATCAGATGCTCACACAAATTCTTCTTTGACAATATACCCACAAAGCTTCTCTGGTAATATACCTGTATAAAAAAACTTAGTTTATTGTATGATAATCCCGATAATCCAGTAATTTTGCACATATCAAGCATCAATACAGATTGCGACAGGCCCCCATACTGAATCGCAAAAAAATCCAACATCCACTGGTTTGGTGTATCTTCTATTGTATAGAGGAATGTGTTGAAACTGCTAGATGGGATTTGTGGCAGAACAAAAAGTCAACATGAAATGATCTCACCAGATTATCCGCAAAAGCTCCAAGCACTTAATTTCGGAATAGTCGAACGACACCAACAAGATAGATTAAAAAATACTGATTAAAAAAACACTAATATCGCATCACATAAAGTTCCAATCATTACGCGTACGTTCTTCAAGCAACAATTCAAAACCGCAATATGAACATTTGAATTGAAGACAAGCTTTCAAAACATTTATATCACACGCGGCAAGACCTTTCGCTGTTTCTCAACAATCTTCCGGGTGGCGCAACCCGAGCCACCGCCAGCCGAAACGGTTTTAAGACGAGGTAAACAACTCGCGTAAAAAAATCTACACGTCATTATTCGCGCGCCGTCTACTACGATCTCTAAGTCCACCCTAATGGCAACTTACACCAAAAATAGATCTTTTCTTGTAGATCATTTCTTCTGAAGACGTAAAAACTCTAGCACTGATGGTTTTAAAGTTATCGATTTATGTCGTGAAATTTGACGAATCCGACCATTGTGCCTGGTGGCCTCACAACTGATCTCAAACAACGAACTCCATTGTCGTTGTCACCAGAGACCGATAGCAACGTAATTCGGGATCGGAAGTGGGATTGAGTCGGTCACACCTTACGTAGGGGCTGAAACGAAATCTGTAAACAAGGATTAGACTGGAATCCATTGGGACATCGAAGCAGAGGCAGACCCAGAGGCTCATGGCGTCGAAGCCTCAATAACAGTTAAATGATAGCTGGACATAGCTCAGGATGAAGATCTTTCAAGTTAGCCTTTTACATTATGTGGGGGTGTTTATGACCTATAGGTAAGTAAGTATATTTGGTCGAATGCCGTTTGGTCGAAAGAACATGATTTCGAATGGACATTTGGTCGAAAGCAGATTTTCGAATGAATAATCTTGAAACATTTCGTCGAGATAGGTTTCGGTCGATAGTCAATAGTCAATAATAATTTAAAACTGAATGATTTATTGTGGTGTTTCAAAAAGTCACATAATTAACGCTCCAGTATTGGATGACGGGTTCATAAAATGGATAATTTGGAAAACGGTAAATAGTATTGACTTTTAGGGAATCCCTCTAACCAACTACGATGAATCTACACCACTTGGTCAGAAGACTTGGTTTCCTCGAATGACGCTTGGTCGGAAAGAGATTACATCAAATAGACATAAGGTTGTATGGTTATTTGGTGGAAATTAAGTCTTCGGCCAACCTTTACCGAATCATGGTTGGAAGTGAACTTTATAGTGAACTATTTTATGCATATTTGGTGAAAGAAACAATAGAATAGAATAAACAAAACCTATGCTGTACTTTAGCATCGATTAAATGTTGCAAATGAAGAGAAACCACAGAGAAACAGACGTCTCACTCAACACATATTCAATCGTTCACGTTTTCAACAATGGATTCAATTTTTGGAAGTGCAAAATCGGCCACCGAAGGCGCTTCCATCGATTTTGCGTGTGTTTGACGTTTTCACACTATCGCCATCTGGTCCTCTCACAGTGCATTTAGTAATGGACGATAATGTTGCGTGACAATGATTTTGATTGCATTTTGTTCTAAGTGAGACGTCTGTTGTTTCTCTGTGGAAACGAATTGATTGCTATGTCTTTTTTTGTTTTCATTATTTATGTGAATTTTATAATTTTAAGTTCTTCACTCAATGTATTTTTGTTCAAAACGATGATGAAATGATTTATTGGCGAACGATGCGATTTTGCAGAGTTTGGCAGAATCGCAAACGTCTCGCTTCTCATAGGTATCTTGAGATTCGGTGTTATTATCGCACAATTACGGAATTAATTGAAGTTTAACCATGTTCATCTTTGTGCCACCGAGATCAATTTTACTCCGCTGATCAATTTTCTCTCGTATTACGGTACCCACCCGTTTGAATACATTTGCTTCAGAGATTTGCTTTTGATTGAATGGTTTACCAAACGAAATGATCTCAAGTACCATCGAATTTCCGTTCAAGCCCTGCAGGGTTCCGGCGAATAGGGAGCGCCAAAATTTAGATTTCCTACCATGTGCGTTGCCTGTTAAGCGAGCAGCAAGGGTGCAACACCAAACTCACAGTTTGAGTGCACGCGCGTTATTTTGAAATTATTTTATGTGCCTACCCTTCAACCACATAATAATCGCAGCTTGGAGGGCCGCGGTTCGCTCTGCGGTGGCTTTCCAGTTGATCAAATTGTTGCAAAAAAAACTGCTTGAAACTGGGATTCGCTGTTATGAGAAGAAACGAAGCGCTGCTGCGGGCAAAAATGTGTTTAGTTTGGTAATTGAATCTGATTCGTTCGATTTTGTTTCTCCTTTCAATCGTAATTAAAATGTATTGTATTGTGCTCTACATAGCGTTTTTTTCCTTGTGGATCATAATAAAAGAAAAACCGAAAATGCAAATTTTAATCGCTTGTTTCCCAATGTCAGGATGATGGTGGCCGAGCAAACCGATACCGAACAGAAAAAACGCGGTCCTCCCCGCTGGAATCGTGACCGAGGATCGGTTGTATCGTTCCCCGTGCTGTCGCTTCTGTTCGTAATGTCCAGCAAAAATATTGCAACACGACGACGATGAACGGCGGCATGGCAACGACGGATGGTGATGGGCGACTTACCGGCGACGTGACACAACGGTGGAAGCGATACAGGAAATAAACAGGGCGACTAAATTGCCCTTAAACTGACTGCTACCGCGATGCTACTGGTCTACGGGATCCAGCGGGGCCATCCAGGATTTTGAGCCTCAACACTGCAACTGATGGAATAAGCACGTAAATTGAAACTTTTAAAATAACAGTACTGGTTTATTGTGTAATTAAAATATTTAATATAATAATTAAGGCTTGTTAGCTTATTGGCGACTATCTGCTTAGAGTTTTAAACATGTTAATTAAGAGAGGTATGGTATCAACACCTCGACCAATGCTTGAAATTCTTTAATTCTAGAGTATTTAAAGAATTAGTCGTATATAGAATTTTACGTTGACATAGTATTCGTCGACTGAAGACAAGATGAGAAATTGTTCAAATCCAGAAAGATTTTCTTGAACTCCGGTTAATTCTACACGATTAGGCGAATTTCTTTTGATTTCTAAACTATTATGTTATTGAAAGAAGATTTCGCCGAATAAGCAATAGAAACGCTTTCTGGCATCCCTTGCAGGAACCGACTTCAAACAAGCACCCACGAACAGATTCAACCGGTACAAGATACTTGGCTGCTGGTAGATTGGCAGTGCCATTCTCTATCCCAGTGCCAACAGCAAAACCGCCCAAGAAGACACGAATTCGTGTTTTGCTTCCTAAGCCCAAACTGCACACCGCACAGAAATCCGTGAGGGTCCGATAAATTATAATAATCATATTACGAGTAATATGTTTATTATTGTGCAAAATTGTATCGACAGAGGAAGAACGGCAAATCGATGGAGACGGAAAGATCTGGTCCACAGACAGACAATGAGAATTGCATTGAATTGTAGTACGAACTCGAAAGCTTAAAATGCAGTTGCATTTACATTTATAACGTGGGAATATAGTTGTCGAAATATAAATTATGAGAGAGCGATGGAATCAATATTGCCATGCCAAATAGATACACATGTATGAGTCATTGCAGGTCATTTATACAAAACGCTTATATAAATGATTAACATAAGTTGGGGACTATCAGACGCGAACAGAAATTTGGAAAGTTCTCATTGTTAGTTCCTACTTTTAGGATATTTGGTCATTTACGCTATTTTATGAGTGCTTCAATTTTCATCATCTTTATTCAGTTGATATAACCATCTTGAATCTTGATCGATGTGCAGTGCACCTCGTCTTCTTGTACCCGTTAGACGACTATCGAGTAGGGATTGAACTTATCATTTCATTATCATTTAGTATTCAGCCAATAACTCATTCCAGAGGCAGAATTCCGAATGGTGTTGTATTGCGGACTTCTAGCGCTATTATCCCTTTACAACTTTGTCGAGAGGTACATTGCTCTATGTCTAATATTAACAGCGTGAAGTGCTAGTATCATTTAATATACAAGCAAAAAAAAGCGTTCCCGAATTCGTGAACCAGAAAAAATACACAGTGATTTAATTCATGGATTCGGGAACACCAGTCACGTTTTCCAGAACGTTCTAGAAAACCGAAAATGTAGTCACCGAATCCGTGACTGTTGTTCCCGAAAAAATACACTGTGAACTCGTTAGTTCACGAATTCATGAACGCTTTTTTTGCGTGTACTAAATGATAATAAAACTGTAAATATTAGACATAGAGCAATGTACCTTTAGACAAAGTTGTAGAGGGATAGTAGCGCTAGAAGTCCGCCATACAAGACTTTTCGGAATTCCGGCTCTGGAATGAGTTATTGGCTGAATACTAAATGATAATGAAATGATAAGTTCAATCCCTGCTATCGAGAATCATGTCACCGGGTTATTCTCCGACATCCAAATAGCGTTCCCGGCCAGCCACAGTTGTCTGATTCTCGCGGACGATACAATGAACGATAGGTGGTACAACTGATGACATTCGTTGATCTTCCGCCCAATCCATGTAGTGTCTGCCTTTTGCTCCCAATCACATATGACACACCGCTGTTTTGTTTCGAAAAGCTCAAATAAATGTTGTTTCTCCGTGACTATTCTCCAGGCCGTGTTTATGTAGACGACGTACCACTCATGTCGATTTCTTCGTATTTCTCCCGCCAAATCGATGTTAAACAGCAGGCACAAAAATACTTCACCTGGTAATAGTTTTCTGCGCGTTTCAAAAGGACCCGAGAGCGTCCCTGAAACTCGAACTACAGACATCAACCAATTCATCGTCGCTTGTCAAGTATACATGGTAATGGTTTACCAAGGCTAGAACAATGCATACATTACTGGAATTTCATCCACACAGTTTTGAAAAAACATGTAAATTCCGATGGATCGAATGTAACAAAAAGGGTCCATGAGTCGATGTTCTGTGACTATGTGACTATATATATATCAACTCATGAAAGCAAATTATTCCATACTAAAAAAAATCTGGGTTACTGTGATGGTCCCTCTTAAGAGCTTTCCAAGGGTTTGCTACTCCACATCTCGATTTTTCCATGAGTCGATGGTCCCTTCAATATCGACTCATGGAGGTTTGACTGTAAATGATCGATAACATCCTTGATTGGTTTTTGTCGTAAAATGTTCAACATTATATCTTCTTGTCTGTAGAATTCTTTCTCTTCAATCGATCTTCATTCCTTCTTTAACTTAACCTAATTTTTAACAAGCATTTTCAAAGTTTTTAATTGAAAGCTGCCTATATGTTGTAGGGGAACAGGTGGTAAAACGAACACGTTAAGGACTTGCGTTGAAATCAATCATAAAACGAAGATAATCTGCTAGGTTTACCACTCAGTTCAACAATTCAACTCATATTCATATTGTACTGAACCATATTCTCACTAATAAACATTGTTTTCGATAGTTTTTATCGAAATAAAAAACATCGAAATTTCGTATAGCATAGCATAGCATAGCATATGTGATTGTACAAATCGTGGGTGGCTATACAATGCTCAATTCAAGCTCCATCTGGAATAAGGGCGAATGTCGCAAGAGAAGACTCTCCCCGTCGACCCCCCTCCCTTAAACAAAAGTGACAAGCAGCAGATCTCTCTGTGGTTTATCACTTCAGAACGAAAGAAAACAATGCGAACTTGCATTATGAGGTGATAAACTGCAAAGAAACTCCCTGCCTGTCACTTTCATTCAAATGAGGGGAAGTCGACGAAGAGAACCCTCTCCCGCGACACCCGCCCCCTTACCAGACAGAGCTTGAATTGAGCAATCTACTGTATATTGTCGCAAATTGGTACTTGGGATTAGTACCTTTTCCTATACAGTAGCAGTTGTATACCTGGCCACGTCCTTACAATCACGGAAGGAAGGGAAGGAATGTTAGTTCAACATCTACTAGTGAAGATGCAGGGAACCCATACTACCTTCATAGATGTCTCGGGAAGGAAAATTTGTGTTAGTGGGAAAGGTGAATAACAGGGAGCTCTATTCGACAATATAGAGCGTTTGTCAATAACAGTATATGCTGTAAAAATAATAAAATATATTCATCAATTTACTTACGAACCGTCCTAAGGAAAAACAAAACAAAACACAAAATTTCGGCAAATCGCGCGATCGTTCTGCCGTCCGAAACAAGAGCCAACACGCACTGAACTAATTAACTTTATTACCGGCCGCGCAATGCAAAACACAAAATTTCGGCAAATCGCGCGATCGTTCTGCCGTCCGAAACAAGAGCCAACACGCACTGAACTCGAAAAACATCGAAATTTCGTATGTACAAAAATAGTGCGGGTAAAAAAAACACTGCCTGGTGGTAAAATAAACATCGCTTTTAAACCCCTTTTGAATCATTTAATTTTCTTTTTTTTAACTCTTGCACTGTATATATAACTAGTTAAGATTATGAGAGACTTTTGGAAGATCTGGTATAACTTTTGAAAATCAGTTATTTTTAAATTAAATTTACATATTCAAAGTTTTATCTTGGTTATTTGATATGGTTGGTTTCTTGAACTTCCGCTTCACAATTGCACAACTTTTATCATAAATTTGTGAAAGTTTGATACAAGTGTTCATTTTACCCACATACATGCCTTATGATAAATAATTCTTACTCTAACTATGCAAACCAATAATTTTACTATTTCCCCCTGCAACATCTTTGTGAAGGTTTTCCTATTTGCGGCTGTGGTTAGAACAGGTTTGAATCAATGTTATTATGAATTTATTAAGAACTAAAGCTTGAGGAAAAATGGTTAAAAATTACATCACACCCTATGTTTACGGCCTCATTCAATATTTTGGATAGTAATAGCTATTCGTTCGGTCTCAAAACCAAAATATTGGCTCAGGTACCTTATTTTATTTCGAGAAAAACGTGTGCATGATTAAGATAAGCCTAAATAGTGTTTTAATATAAATATAGCCAACTGTTCATTTTACCACCTCTTCCACTATCATAAAATTGTTCTAAACCTACCAACGCAAATCAGTACTGGTCCTGATGATTAATCGTGTATTGCTTCAATGCTGGTGCCAATCTGAAACAAGTGAAAAGAATGTTATTTTGATAATAAAAATTCCAGACAATTAAGGTTTACCTCCTTCTTTAAAACGAGATCTTACGATTCTCCCACTGCTCTTGCTAAAAAGTAGAATCCGTCATAATCGGAGGCTCCTTCATTCAACCTATTAGCTTTTTGGCTGGCCGAGAACTCTATCATCTTTGCTTTTTTTGCGATAAAATAAGTACGTAGAGTATCGATTTCTATCTCAGTCGCTTTCTTGATATGATAACTCAACAAAATCCGTCTTCGCAACACTGGCCACTCTGATTGTATGACCTTAAGTTGCTACGGTTTATTTTATTTTACATGTAATTGTGTACACTGTACACATTTTTAAATGTTCTGTGTTTGGTCCTGAAGACAGGCAATAAAAATTATAGATAAGAGAGATTCCCAGACACAGACTCTATATTGTTGGTGCCACAAGTTATTTCAGGTGCTTTTAAAGCCACGTAAATAAAATTAAAAAAAAAAAATTCAGGTGCTCAAATAGGATCTGAATCCTACACCAAATCAAGCTATGAATACAACTACTTGGCTGTTGTACACTAAATGCAAAACGAAATGAAAACACATTTTGCGGGATCTGACTGACTGACTGACCAAAATCTTTATATAAGGAAACCTCGTCATATCTCGCAATGGGCAAACACATTGGACGCTTCTCTCGGGCACAGAGAGATCGCCAGATATTTTAATTTGTTGAATGTTTTGTTAAGTGTTTATTTTTGTATGTTTGTAATATAATTTTATTGTAATAAAGTTCCTTTTTCTGATCGAGTTGTGATCTGATGTATCCCTGGGAAACGCTCATAAAATCTTCCGTGAGCAGATTTGGCTCATCCCGCCGTAGTTTGGAAAGAATATCCTTGGAGCATTGATCCGTCGTAGACTTCCAATATTCTTGCATAGTGCCAGCTTTCCGATACTTTGGCTTATGATTCAACGTTGGTGCTGCTCTTGGCAATGAGTCTAGGCGGTTCAAGTACGTATTTCTGTTTATCATTTTGTGTTTTATTGTCACATGACTATGAATATGAATCTGTGCTACTTACTAAAGCAACTGGCATGTTCCACAATTGCTTGAGATCAAACTTATGAACGTAGAGGTTATGTAACCTCAAACTATTGAACGTCGCAAATGGCTTTCTTCTTGGGCATCTGAACGAACACTACACAGGCTGACCCTCGGATATGTGTTTCTGGGCATGTTTTAGAATCTTCTTGATTCCCGTCTCTTGGATGTCACATAATGCCACGGTGCATTTGCGCAATGGACCATGATTTTTCGAGCTATGACGCTGCCGAAGATGCCTCCGGAAGAAGGAATATGATTTGAAAACAATCGCACAATTCTTCATTGGACACTTGAAATAAGCAACATTTCGATGGATACGAATGTGCTGCAAGAAATCCACAACGTTTTCACTCTGGCTTCCGCAATCGCCCTCAGTTTTATTCGCCATTTTTCACTTTTTCTATTACCTCACGTTCAAATCACGTACGAATCGTGATTATTAAAACACTTATTAAATCGAACGTCACGCATAGAAGGGTCAAGAATGAACATTCATCGAAAAACCTGTAAAATTCAGACGAATGTGATGTAAAATTGCAGGGAAAGCCGTAAAATTAAACCATTTGCATTTGATTTTTTTTTCCGCGCTGAAAAATAAATTAAATCAAATGTAAAAATATTTGATCTGGACATATATTTAAATTTAAGTTAGATCAAATAGAAAATTACATGCCATGATGCTTTGCGTCATTTTTCATGCATTCATGTTATAAATTACGTTACGTGTAATTTTCAATATTGTTTACTGTGCAAGGGACCGCCTAGCCTACAGAATTTACTGTTAAGGTTGACCTACGCCGTCGGATGCTGGACGCCTAGTTCACTCTACTGCTTGAGTTGGGGCGGGTTTCTGAGGTTAACCAGAGCCACATAACATAAGTGGATCTTCAAACAAAATCCCCATCGGTGGGCCAAAATTGTTATAACAAGCATAGGGAACATCGTTTTGTAATGTTCAAGAGTAAACAAATATCATATGATCAGAAAATTAGAACACTTTGTTTCAAAGAGTACAAAGGTCAGGATAGACAATCGATTTGTGGAGAAATTCAGTTTTAGCATGCATATATTTTAAACATTATCGAGAAATGGGAGATAATATCCAAAAATTAATTTCTTCTGCGCTGCTCACAGCAATGGGCAAGATATTAAATCAATATCGACATTTTCTTTATCTAAAACAGCTATTTTCAGGCGATTTTATAGCAATATCTTTTTTCTACTGATTACTAATATCGAAAATAAAATGATCTAAAACCCGATTCAATAAGTTTGTATATGAATTGAAGAAAATTCAAGTTTTTTCAAAAAGTGTTTATTTAGATGTCGTTTAAAACTGTTCTACATTAGAAACTAATCTGCAAATATGCCGTTTTCGTTTTTTTCCAAAAGGATGGCGAGGGATACACCAATGTTAGTTTACAAGTTGCAAAAATGAGATGGGAAATGAAATGATGAGAAAAAAAAGTAGAAGATTGAATCAAAAATCAAAGACACGACCGCAAATGATCGTAGAATTACGTATAATGCGATAGTGGATTCGAAATTCGATCATCAACATTTTGTGCATATTCATGCCGGATGGGTAATAGCCGAAATGTAGACAATTTACTGAAAAAAGTAAAATTTCAACACTACCTGACGAAATTGAATTTTTCAATAGTTAAATGCATTGAATTATTTATTACAATAGTTGTATGAAATCTTAGAAAGTTTACTGATCGATTTATACCAAAATCTCCAGAATCCGTTGAAAAATGGCTGAGTTATTGGCTGTTACTTCCTGACCACTTTTCGTGACGGTTCCAAATTTGAAACTTTGGATTGACCCCCCTCTCTTACAGAAAGACGTAATTCTACGTCAAAAAATTCACACAGTTTTCAAATTCAAAGTTTTAATATTGACTAGATGTCATTCTTGTTAATACTTTAATTCCGCATAGACTGCTATGTTGAAGATTTGTATATCCTCCAAACCAAATCATTAACCAAGTATACGAAGGATAACTCGCAGAACGGCGATGGCGTTTTTAGTTTGGAACTAGCTTTATGTACCCGGCCTTGCTCGGAATTGCCAGTTTGGTTCGCAGTTTTTTTTTTCACAATCGGAAAATGATAAAACCAATTGGTCAACAGGGTAATTGTGTTTACTTATTGATACTTCATCATTTGATTAAAAGAAGGCTTTTAGAAACACTGACTGAAAATAGGGACCGTGGGTTTGAACAGCCATATTCCGAGAAAACGTCTATTTCTAAAGAAGGAAAAACCTCAACCGATGCATTATTCCGGGCAAACGCATATTTTTAAAGAAGGGACCACACCCACCATTGCCTTATTCCGGGTAAATGCCTACATTTAAAGAAGCAGTCACATCCACCATTCAGAAGGAAACACATTATTCATTGCTTTTCACTGGGCAAACCATGATTCCGATGAAGGGTAACAATAACCATTGCTTTATACCTAAATGCATGCTATCTATGAAAGATTTTACTGATGCTGTTCATAATTATCCCAAATGCCTTCATGTCGAATGACATGTTAATGGCCAGCTTCATTCAGGGAAATGTCATATTCTTGGATATGTGTATTGGGAAGTATCGTTTTCGGGAAATATAATTTTCGTTGAAGTCATTTTTCGGAGAATGTTATTATCGGGAAAATGTTATTGTCGAGGTCTTGGTATTTTTGAGGAATTCGGGCAATTTGTTTTCGGAACATTGTACAATGTCAAAGAACCTCGGATGAACTAAATAAGACGGATTTTAAATTAAGACGTTTTCTAAACAATAGCAACCCCAATAACCTCCCGCATTCCAAAAGTCCCTCCCAGCCTGTCTATAATAGTTTCCTTTGTGTAGAGAATACGTGTTTACAAAATGAAAATAAAATGAACTACCCCTACACACTTAAATCTCAAATTTCACCGCGGTATTGTTTTTTACCGATTTTATCCTGTAAAACTTAATTTAAACCGAAAGCTCAGTAAACATATTAGAATTAACCGATCTTTGTAATAATTTAAACCGATGCCTCGGTAGTGTAAATTACCGAATAACTCGATATTTATCAAATTTTTCAATTCTGTCAAACAATTATACTGAGCACTCGGTAAAAATAATAAATTTTACTGAGCTTACGGTAGTTTATTAACCGACTTCTCAGTTTCCGAAAGACCTTCGTGACGCCTGATGTACCGCCATATTTGTCCTCTGAAAAATGAAATTATAAGTTTTCCTTGAGGAAGTGTGCTGCGCACGTTTCACGTTTTATTTGCAATGGAAATGGAAATAATTGAGTTGCTGTTAATGGTTAAGGTAAGAAAAAACATAAAACTCCCAGCCAACGGAAAAATTATCGTAGTTTAAAAATTGAAATCGACAGCATCCGCTGAGAACGGCCCGTTTTTTTCTTCAGAAAAAGGGCCGAGGAAGTCGGCAGTTGAGATTCAGATGTTTAAAAGCTCTGCGAATATAACTCCCCATTATTCCCTCTTAGTATTGGAAATTAATTAAGAAATATGTTACAATAGAAAATACTTTTGTTTTTCTTTTTTCCGCTAAAACAAAAAGGATGCGAAATTACATTCTGTTCGGTAATTTGTATTACAGAAGCCCGTATTTTTTTTACAGATCAACCTGTATTTCTTTACCGAGTGCTCGGAAATATTTGACATTTCGTTATCGAGTATGCAGAACTGAGAACTCGGTAAATTGTTGAACTTTTTACTGAGCTGACTACCGAGAGCTCAGCTGTTGAGAAATCGGTAATTCATTTACCGAGCCCGTTAAAAAAAATTAAATGTGTATCCACTCAAATCGTTTCCTTAGGACAGACAATATTTGAAACAAATTTGGTTCAAATCGGTCATGGGGTTCAAGACTTACATTGAGTTGATCGATTGCTAAGCAATACCCCTCCTCCCATATCTTCCCTCTTTTCCAAAGAGTATTCCCGACCACACTATCGTCGCCTCCTTAACATGAAGAATATGTGTTCCAAATTTGGTTGAAATCGGCCAAGGGGTTCAGAAGTTATACTGAGTTGATAGATAACTAAGCAATACCCCTCCCCGCACACCCTCCCCCTTTTTCCGAAGAGCATGCAATCGTCGTCTCCTTAAGACAAAGAATGTGTGTTCCAAATTTGGTTGAAATCGGCCAAGGGGTTCAGAAGATACACTGAGTTGATCGATAACTTAGTAATACCCCTCCCCCACCCTCCCCCTTTTCCAAAGAGCATCCTCAACCACACTATCGTCGTCTTCTTAACATGAAGAATGTGTGTTCCAAATTTGGTTGAAATCGGCCATCGGGTTTAAAAAGTACACTGAGTTGATCAATAACTAAGCAATACCCCTTCCCCCACACCCTCCCCCTTTTCTAAACAGCATGCTTTGAACTCCATTGTCGTCTCCTTAACATGAAGAAAGTGTGTTCCAAATTTGGTTGAAATCGGTCAATAGGTTCAGAAGTTATGCTGGAACATACATACAAACATACATACAAACATACAAACATTGAGTTTTATATATATAGATAGAAGATAGAAGATAGAAGACTAGCTTTATGTACCCGGCCTTGCTCGGAATTGCCAGTTTGGTTTGCAGTTTTCTGTTACAATCGGAAAATGATAAAACCAATTTTTCAACAGGGTAAATGTGTTTACTTATTCATACTTTATAATTTGAATAAAAGAAGGCTTTTGGAAACATTGACTGATTTTGAAGAAGGGATCGTGGGTTTGAAAGGTCTTATTCCGGGCAAACGTCTATTTCTAAAGAAGGAAAAACATTCATCGATGCCATATTCCGGGCAACGTATATTTTTAAAGAAGGGATCACACCCACCATTGCCTTATTCCGACCAAATTCCTACTTTTAAAGAAACAATCACATTCACCATTCAGAAGGAAACACATTAATCATTGCTTTTCACTGGGCATACCATTACAATACCCAACAATACCCAATCCCAATACCACCCCTCCCATTCCAAAAGTCCTTTCCAGCCTCTCTATAATAGTTTCCTTTGGGTAGGGATTACGTGTTGACGTATTTTGTTTGAATTGACCTACGCGATAAAAGGTATACTAAACTGTTCGTTTAATGAATATACCCTCTCTCTCATTTAGCTATGGCACTCATACCCAGTCTGATATAGTCTTCCTTAGACAGATAATATGGGTTCCAAATTTGGTGGACATCGATAAATGGGTTCAGAAGTCATGCTGAATTGATCGATAACTAAACAATACCCCCTCTCCCACACCCTCCCCCTTTTATAAAATTACTTAACTACATCCACTAAAATCGCTTCCTTATGACAGACAATATTTGATACAAATTTGGTTCAAATCGGTCATGAGGCTCAGGATTTACATTGAGTTGATCGATTGCTGAACAATACCCCTCCCCCCATACCCTCTCTCTTTTGTAAAGAGCATCCCTAATCTCCTATCGTCGTCTCCTTATGACAAAGAATTTGTGTTCCGAATTTGTTTGAAATCAGTCAAGGGGTTCAGAATTTACACTGAGTTGATCGAAAATTAAGCAATACCCCTCCCCCCATACCCTCCCCTTTTCCAAAGAGCATGCTCAACCCCCCTATCGTCCCCTCCTTAAGATAAAGTATTTGTGTTCCAAATTTGGTTGAAATCGGCCAAGAGGTTGAGAATTTACACTGCGTTGATCGAAAATTAAGCAATAACCCTCCCCCCATACCCTCCTCCTTTTCCAAAGAGCATGCTTATCCCCCCTATCGTTCCCTCTGTAAGATAAAGAATTTCTGTTTCAAATTCGGTTGAAATCGGCCAAGGGGTTCAGAATTTAAACTGCGTAGATTGATAATTAAGCAATTCCCCTCCCCTCATACCCTCCCCCTTTTCCAAAAAGCATGCTCAACCCCATATCGTCCCCTTCTTAAGATAAAGAATTTTTGTTCTAAATTTGATTTAAATCGGCTAAGGAGTTCAGAATTTACACTGAGTTGACCGATAACTAAGCAGAACCCCTTCCTTCACACCCTCCCCCTTTTCCAAAGAGCATGCCTAAATCCCCTATTCGTCTCCTTAAGATAAAGAATGTGTGTTCCAAATTTGGTTAAAATCGGTAAATGGGTTCAGAAGTTATGCTGGAACATACATACAAACATACATACAAATATACAAACATTGAGTTTTATATATATATATATAGAAGAAGAAGATAGAAGAAGAAGAAAGATAGAAGATAGATAGATAGATAGATAGAAGAAGAAGAAGAAGATAGAAGATATATGTCGGTGTCACAGCACTTAAAATTACATGATTATTTTTAGGTGTGTGTAATCATTTTTATGTTCAATAAACCAATGGTCTATGTTAACTATTTGATGCAACGAAGCTCGATTCTTTTATTTGACATTTTTGCATGGTTATGCAGAAAGAAAGATTTTAGCTCAATAACAGAGAGTTTCTTTACTATGTGTGTCTTCTTCTTCTTATTCTTCTTCTTCTGTGTCTAGTGGGCTTGGTAGTCAAATTGTTACCGCTTCTGCCTCATACGCCATGTCGTTTCAATATATATACTATATGTATCTCCATCTTGATATTCTAGCAGTAATTGCTAGAACTGTAAATAATCGAAAAGATAGTTCGCCACATCAAAATTCCATCAATTGCTTTCTCCTGCAACTTTACCAACTCGTTAACCAAGACAAACCTGTGCTCCTTGAACCTTATCCAAAAATGTCAATACATTCCGCATAAACTCGTGGCAAGTGTAATGTATATTCGGCTTGCAATGGGTGACTATTTAGAGTTGCATTGCTGCTTACTTTTCTGATTCACAGTGACCGGTTCACGGTGACATCAAGATCTACGAATACAAAACGAGCTGTCTTTCCTCAAGATCGGTAAATTTTATTAACAACTAGTCGACCCGGCAGACGTTACACTGCATAGTAGGCGAAAGTCCGCGTTGTGAACTGTCCATGCGAAATTTCCATCTTCTTCTTCTTCATTGGCATTACATCCCCCACTGGGACATTGCCGCCTCGCACCTTAGTGTTCATTGAGCACTTTCACAGTTATTAACTGTCAGGTTTCTTAGCCAAGTTAACATTTCTGCATTTGTATATCATGAGGCTAACACGATGATACTTTTATGCCCAGGGAAATCGAGACAATTTCCAATCCGAAAATTCTCTAGACTGGCACCGGGAATCACTTTACTTAATAAGGAAACAGATTGTAACTGTTCTAAACAGTAACAAAACTTTACTTTAGATAACAAAAGAATCACTGCTGTGGTTTTGCTGGACAGCAAAGCTTTTGATTCAACTGGCCATTGTCCATTATTTAACAGACTAAAGCAGTGTTCAGATTCCCACGTTTCCGGTACATTCAAAACGATACTACTTATCTGATCGGACGCAATACGTAGATTAGAAACAACGTTTTAGCTGACCAGTTGAGTCGATGAGTAACTGACCTGTTGCGGTTTTGATATTCTTGATTGATTAACAAACATTGATCTCGCATTTAATATGAGTCATTTGAATTTGCATAGAAATGGACTGAGACAGAAAAACTATACAAATTTGGAGTTTCAATATTCGAGTGAATAGACAGAAAAATCCATATAGAGTACCATACTACCGTGGGGGACCGAAATCCGTACAGCACCGAGTCCACACAAGAGATATCAATAAATTAAATGGGATTTCAAGTAATTATTTGCAAACAATTTATCTTATCCTGTTCATATACTTAACAGTAAGCTTTTAGACCATTAAGATAGTAAGTAGGCTTTGAAATTAGAACAACATAAATCGAAAACAAATCGCCCCCTCCAAACGTGGAATATCTGGTGCTTTTTTTTAGCGTGTAGAACATGATTGCATCAAAATGCAAATTGCGATTAATAAAGTAAGCTAAGCGGAATACAAATCAAAGGCATTGCTTCTCAAGGTACGTATTTAACTATTTACAGTGGTAGTTTAGTCAATCAGTCTGCTTCAATTTAAATTTCTAGTTAGAAAATAGCTGTACAGATTTTGATCCTTTGATTAGAAATCCGTCCACGGTGGACGGATTTCGGTTAAGGAGGTCAACATTCATTATTTTATCATATTTTTTGTAGTTTCTAATGTGTAAATGCGCAACACTTTAAAAGTAGAGGCCTTCGTGCTCCTGTATAAACGATAAACATTTCATTTGCATTCGTTGCCTTTTTTCTAGAGCCTTTTTTTGCATACTGAGGTGCTGAAGTGTACGAATTTCGATGCCCTACGGTAGGTTTATTCAGCTTATAAAACAAACTTTCTAAAAATAGTATTTGTAGTTTCAATTCCCTTTATGTATGCCAACAGCATTGTTGAACACCAACAAGAAATAAGGAGAAGCTGCCATAGATTACCAGTGAAAGAGACGAATACGTACTGCTACTACATTATTTTTATTTTGAAAGATGCACGTTGTCACAATGCGTTTTTAAAATGGAACAATCTGTGATTTTTTATGACTAAATTGTTCTTCCCTCACATTAAAACTTTGTTCAATGAGATTCAAACCAAACATAATCGTTGAACGTTTCCGGCTAATAGCAATATCCATGCCACAAAAAACTCCAGCCTCAAACTCCCCAGAACAGCATTTATTCATTCATAAAAGCAACAAGTGTCTTCCGGGATAACCCTCATATCACATTGCACACTTAATCCTGCCGACCTCGGTCCCCCATTGACTAAGGAGAAGTTGATCCTTCTTGACTTAGGTCAGATCCCCACAGGACTAGACAACATCGTGCCATTCTCTTAGTTCCCACATCGCATCCTTGTCTCCATTCATCTGTACCATTCCGACCGACCAGCAACCATCTGCCGACAAAGTTCCCATCCCAGTCTCGACCGACCCGGTCTGCCAAGCGGAGGCTACAAACAAACTACACAAACGATTAACTGGCTTGTCCGACCCAGCATGCTTTTCTCCTTCTTGCTGTTCTTCTTCTTCTTCTTGGTCCAGCTTTCCGGCACATTCAACAGAAGCAACCATCCATGTGCACACAAAAGGCACAAGGAAGCATAATGATCCACCCTCACACCTTCCCACCCAGGGCGCACTTGTCCATTGGCAACCGCACTTTGTGGCATCCTAATTGCCTTTCACACATTCCTTTGGATTTTCCCGGAAACCTCAATGAGCAGAAGCCGAAAAGTCAACACACCGTCTGCCTGCTATGTGCATGCTGGGGGTCGAGGGGGCAATCCTTACCCGAAAAATTTGTCTGCGCTTTTCTCGGTTTTCTGAAAAACTTGTTCTTCCGAAAAATTTTACCCACACTGGTTCGGTGCTTCTGGGCAAGGAGTGCGGAAAAGGACTCAGCTGAGTCGATTGGGGGTAATGAAAGAAAAACTTTTCCTTTCACCCGCAGCCAGGCCAGGCTGGAGTTGGTTGGTTGGTCGGTTGGTAGTCTGTTGAATTCGGAATCGTGCTGCTGCCCAAGACTGTGTCGTTGACGTCATGGATGATGATGGTCATCAAGGGGGGTGGCATGGACCTTCTCGACGACAACGACAACGGCGCGACGTGTGGGGGCTGACGTTCAGCCAGAGGGCGAAAACCACAGAAACCGAAACCAGTAACAAAATGCTTGACCGAGAAAATCAGAGCGATGAGCGTGCCGTGTCAGTGGGAAGAGAATAATCCTTTTATTATTTTTAAGGGTTACTCTGGGTAAATATATTCATGCTTTCGGACGCGTTGGGTGTGAGTGTGTGAAAAAGGATCCAGTTGTCCTTTGGTCGGGTTGACCGCTGCTGCCGGTGCCATTGTATTATCACCATCGGTAAATCTGGCAGACGGCAGGTGGCAATGTGTGAAAATTTTCCATTTCCGGTGGTGAAATGGTTTAACAATTAGCAGCGGGTGTAAAAAGGGATTACCTATGTTGATATCATCAATTCTTCTATGAGAAGAATTGTATAATATTTGCATAGGTTTTTACATCAGGCTACTGCTCGATCTTAGAACAAATGGCGGAATAACAAATGTCCAAAAAGTGCTGATAGACTAAAGGATGTATACCAAAATCGTAGTTTATTTAATAGAGTTTAATAATGTTTTGATTGGAATATGGATATTTTTGGTTACTTGATCACGAGGATCGACTTTTCAATCTCAATATGTTTCAGCTTATCATTTTATTACATTCTGTTTCAAATTTATTTTAAGTGACACGCAGAGCTTAAAATGTTTATCTTCATGAAGCAACTATGGTCCGAATTTTGACAAACATCGCATGAATATTCAAAACATAGAATGACATAGTCAGACGACTACCTAACCAACTCATTCATTCGACTGTCACTGAGTGTGCTTACTATGCGCAGAAAAAAAAACATAATTAGCATTTTTTTATGTTGATGTTTACGGTTAAAAGTTCCACGTGGATGAAAATTGGATTCAGTTCTATGTGATAAATTACTTTACTCATTTGAAACGTGTTCAAATTTCAGATAATTTATCAATTTGTAAAATGTGCATAAATATTCAATGACTAATATTCAAACGAATATTGACAGCCCAGAGCTGACTATGAATGTGTCTGGAAGTGAGCTGACAAGTGAAGAAAGGTGTACTTCACCAAAAAATTTCAATTATTTTACACTCTGGACACGATTAAGAGTCCAGCTATTACTGTGTACCGTTCTCAACGTTCTAGTAAAGTCATACCGATCAGAAGTCAAAGATGACAGCTGTTCGTTGCTTCAGTATTGAAAGTTGTGCCGTTGAAAACATGAGGTGGAACAATAATAGATTTCGAAAAGCTTGTCCTTAACGGTTGTGCGGCTGTTGTTATCGGGATGGACCGATCCGGACCACACCTTAAGTGGAGGAATTAAATGGGATGGTACAAACTCGTCTTATGACAAGTGAAGACATTCCACTAAAAAGCTAAAAATAATTTTCTTTACAAATTGATTTATACAAATCGCAGCTTCAAACAACGAAGTTGTTCAACTGATCATTTCTCCGGATGTTTCAGACCTTTCGAAGAATCACTTAGTTGTCATCCGAAATGAATGAGTCCTTGTACTGATTTTGCTCGCTCATGGCTACAACACTCAATTTCAAAACAGTCGCAGTTTGTAAGACAAATCTTCGGAATCGGCAACTTCTTTGGATGATCCGGAACTTCTGGATAACCACTTACTGGCATTGGCGTAACTAACGAAAAGTTCTACGGGGGGCTATTTTTTGACGAAGGATTTCGTCCTCTGCGAAGATATGGAGGTAATTCTGCATATTCAAATTTGAGACCTTCACGAAAAGTACTAATTTTCGAGATTTTTGTATCAATCGATCGACCAACTCTTTAATATTTTCCCCAGCTATTAAAAGCTATGGTTTAGAATGCGCTGGCCGTCGCCGAAAATAGCAGTACTCAAGAGAAATATCCACGCAATGCTCAGAATGACGAATGACGAATTTTCTGTCTTCAGATTCCAGAGAAACTTTATGCGATTAGAAAGACATATGAGCTCACCCAACAAGCATTGGAGGCTGATAAAGAGCTTATTTCGCCACAATGTGGCTTGTTCAGCTAAAAAACTAGCTTATTCAACTTAAATTGTTTGTTGGGTAGTAAGACGCCTGTGGAGTTTATCCATCCGAAAGAATTACAATTTCTTTCTCGTATAAATTTTTGTTACCTCTTCTTAAAAACTCAAGATTTTGCCTTTCTGGAATCTCTTAATTGATTTTCTGGAAATAGCAGAAAAATCCACCAAATTACCATTCAAAGATACAGAAAAAAATGCTTTCAAAATATCTGGATCGATACAGACATAGGGGGAAAGACGGCTTTGGCAGGTTTTGTGCTATTATTGGCAGGGGGGTTTTTGTCGACCAAATTTTATGAAATTTGGCCACAATATTCTTTGATATGCAAAGAATGTTTAGGCCAAATTTGAGCCTAGTCAGGCATAAAAAACCCCCTGCCAATAATCAAACAAAACCTGCCAAAGCCGTCATTTCCCCTTTGATATGTAGTATTTGGCTCTCACTTTTTCGGAAGGATTCTCTTGATAATTCTTTCAGAAAAGGGTCTGGGTCATTTGGCATAAAGTCATTTGGCATAACGCCATTTGGCATAAGGTCATTTGGCATAAAGGCCATTTGGCATAATGGTCATTTGGCATAACGGACATTTGGCATAATTTCGAGCTGTGAAAGCGAAAGAGATATTTCATGTAATGTTTAGCGTAGATAAAGTAGGTCGAGGCTGTTTTCTGATAAATTTAGATTGATGGTAGACATTTCCGGGAGAACGAAATAACAAAACGGCAGAATTACTTCCGAGAGAGGGATCACATCCATCAATGACTTATTCCGGCCACATGCCTACTTTTAAAATTGGGAATACACCCACCATTGCTTCAATCCGAGCATGCGCCGTAAGACCGGATCAAATCCACCATTGCCTTAATGCGGGTAAGCGCCTAACTTTAAAAACTCAAGCAACACACTTGTCGTAGACGAGTTACTAAAATCAATCAAGTCACATATGAGTTATTGCAACCAAATCAATCTGAATTGTGCTTTTCGGGGAAGAGATCACATCTACCATTGATTTATTCCCGACAAGCGCCTACTTATAAAGAAGGAGTCACATCTACCATTGCCATAATCCGGGCAGGGCCTACTTTTAAAGAAGGGATCACATCCACCATTGCATTGCCACAATTCAGGCCACACACCTACTTTTAAAGAAGGGATTACATCCACCATTGCTTCAATCCGGACAAGCACCTTCTTTTAAAGAAGGAATCACGTCAACCATTGTCATAATCCGGACAAGTGCCTACTTTTAAAGAAGGGATCACATCCACCATTGCCTCAATCCGGGCAAGCGCCTACTTTTAAAGAAGGAATCACATCCACCATTGTCATAATCCGGGAAAGTGCCTACTTTTAAAGAAGGGATCACATCCTCCATTGCCATAATCCATGCAAGAGCCTACTTTTAAAGAAGGGATCGCATCCACCATGGCTTTAATCCGGGCATGTGCCTACTTTTAAAGAAGGCATCACATCCACCATTGTCATAATCCGGACAAGCGCCTACTTTTAAAGAAGTGATCACATCCACCATTGTCATAATCCGGACAAGCGCCTACTTTTAAAGAAGGAATCACGTCAACCATTGTCATAATCCGGACAAGTGCCTACTTTTAAAGAAGGGATCACATCCACCATTGCCTCAATCCGGGCAAGCGCCTTCTTTTAAATAAGGAATCACATCCACCATTGCCTCAATCCGGGCAAGCGCCTACTTTTAAAGAAGGAATCACATCCACCATTGTCATAATCCGGGAAAGTGCCTACTTTTAAAGAAGGGATCACTTCATCCATTGCCATAATCCATGCAAGCGCCTACCTTTAAAGAAGGGATCGGATCCACCATGACCTTAATCCGGGCAAGCGCCTAGTTTTAAAGAAGAGATCATATCCTCCATTGCCATAATCCGGGCAAGCACCTACTTTTAAAGAAGAGATCACATCCTTCATTGCCATAATCCGTCAACACGCCTTCTTTTAAAGAGGGGATTATATCCACCACTGCTCTAATCCGGGCATGCGCCTACTTTTGCATTGCAAATGCATTCTTTCCACGAGAGGACAATGTCTTTTTAATATTGTTATCGACGGGTGTTACAGTGACCTGCATAGTAAAAAGCCCACTTGCCGTTTTTCATACAAAATGGTCAACTTTGGAGATCTAGATCTCGATTGCGTGTGAACCAATTTTGCTGAAAATTTTACCAGAGCTCAGATATAACTTGAATTTTATCACACCTAAGTTTCAACCATATTGATTCATAGGGTAAAAATTATCGCGGTAATACCAAAGCGATTTTTTTGGTAAAAAAAATTGATTTTATAATATCTTGAAAACTACAACACTTAGTGCTACTAGTATATTCCGCAAACTTTTTTGTATTGCAAAAATACGCGTTTTTGCTGAATAAGCCATCAGTTTACAACCTATAGAATTCAAGATATTTAAAAAATAATTTTTCGCCAAAAAAATTATTTTGGTATTGCCGCATTAATTTTTTACCCTATGAATCAATAAGGTCGAAACTCAGGTGTGGTAAAATTCAAGTTATATCTGAGCTCTGGTCAAATTTTCAGCAAAATTGGTTCACACGCAATCGAGATCTAGATCTCCAAAGTTGACCATTTTGTATGAAAAACGGCGAGTGGGCTTTTTAATATGCCGGTCACTGTATATTTACTATTCCGGGGTGTTTCCCGCACCACTTAGTCACCATTTAGCGAACGCAAAGAAAAATTATGCCAAATGTCCGTTATGCCAAAAGACCCTCACTTTTGACGTTGGTTACAATTATGCCAAATGTCCGTTATGTCAAATGACCGTTATGCCAAATGGCCTTTATGCTAAATGACCTTATGCCAAATGGCGTTATGCCAAATGACTTTATGCCAAATGGCCCGCTCCCCAGAAAAGCCATGCATCTTTAAGAACTATGAACACGCTAGATTTAATTAAATATGCTCGCAAAATTCTGTAAAAAATTTAAAACATTTAAAGATTAAATACTTGCTCCGGAGACGAGCCAGCCTCGGGCTGAAAGTCTCCTTAATAAAGACACAAACAAAATAAATAAATAAATACTTGCTGAGAAAACTAATTTTAAATCAGGATTTTTTAGAAATATGCCGATAAGCTAATCATCTTGTGTTCCTTAAACAATTAAATTTTGTCCAACGTTTTATGCTGTGTCAATATTAAGACCATACAGATAGTTCAGTATGCCACTAGAACTTTCTTTATTCAATCAACATTTTAGAAATTGTGTTTGTTTCCATAGACTGTTGCTTCTATTATTTGTTCAATCACCACTGCATCAGCATGGAATCACTATTCCTACTCCAATTTCCTAAAGTAATGATATCTGGCGCTGGAGAATCAAGGGAGCGTCCTATTTTTCTTGCTTTACATTTCTATCGTAATATATAACAATTGTTCGATGTTCGAAAATTTGTTAAAATTGATTCAATGTTTCGTAGGGAAAGATGTGAATGAAGAGAACTCATTCCTGGCAGTTACGTCTATATATGATTAGAGAGCTAGATAAGTACAATATTCATGCAAAGTGGCAAAAATTCTAGGGGGGGCTAATTTAGTTCTAGGTGGGGCTGTAGCCCCCCTAGCCCCCCTGTAGTTACGCCAATGCTTACTGGTCTTCCGGGATCAATGGGTTATCCTTGAAAATGGTTTTGCATTCATATTACTTTTCAAAAAATGAACACTGCTCCGGATGTTCCGGATGTCTTGTTGAAATCGGTTGAAAATTGCATGAGATACAAACATTTCAGATTCGTGGGTACCCTGATCGTGAATTGAATTCCGAAAAGGCACCCGGGTACCCATCCGGCGACGCGAGAAATGGTTTTTTGACGAATGTTGCTTTTTTCCTGCAAATCAGTCAATGAATTTGCTTGGCTATGACAGTCATCTCAGTGGCAATGTATGCGGCTGCCTTCTGCAGCCCAATTGCTCGCCGAAAATTTTAATTACCAATCGATCGGATACCCAAAGACAAACTGGCGGATAATTTTGGGTTTAGGCATGGTCATGGTTCAAACCTTGATGTTCAAGCCTCATTCGCGAATTGAAATTGTAGGTTAGCTGCAGCATCGAAAACATTCACGGGGGTGGTAATCACACAGTCCGAGTAGATCGGTAGCACCAAATATCCACTGTTATAATCTTGAGCAGCACAGCAAGCGACGAATACACGAATACATAGATGCTTTAAGCAGGGTTTTCAGAGATCAATCTCAATGAATCACATACAGTGGTTGGTTTCCTACCCGCCCCTGCCGTATCCAGGCGTTAACTTATATGTAAAAATAGCCAGCATGAGTTAACCACCTAAAGTTTGTATGGCGAAAGACATCTAACGCAGGTTTTCTTAACAGCAGGAACTTTTCACGAAAATCTATTTGGTACCAGTTATGTAGGAAGGTTTGGGAGGATGAGGTTCTGCCGCAGGAGTGGATGGAAGGTGTCGTGTGTCCCATCTACAAAAGGGCGATAAGCTGGATTGTAGCAACTACCGCGCAATCACATTGCTGAACGCCGCCTACAAGGTACTCTCCCAAATTTTATGCCGTCGACTAACACCAATTGCAAGAGAGTTCGTGGGGCAGTACCAGGCGGGATTTATGGGTGAACGCTCTACCACAGACCAGGTGTTCGCCATACGTCAGGTATTGCAGAAATGCCGCGAATACAACGTGCCCACACATCATCTATTTATCGACTTCAAAGCCGCATATGATACAATCGATCGGGACCAGCTATGGCAGCTAATGCACGAAAACGGATTTCCGGATAAACTGATACGGTTGATCAAGGCGACGATGGATCGGGTGATGTGCGTAGTTCGAGTTTCAGGGGCATTCTCGAGTCCCTTCGAAACCCGTAGAGGGTTACGGCAAGGTGATGGTCTCTCGTGTCTGCTATTCAACATCGCTTTGGAGGGAGTAATACGAAGGGCAGGGATTGACACGAGTGGTACGATTTTCACGAAGTCCGTCCAGTTATTTGGTTTCGCCGACGACATTGATATCATGGCACGTAACTTTGAGAGGATGGAGGAAGCCTACATCAGACTGAAAAGCGAAGCTAAACGGATTGGACTTGTCATCAACACGTCGAAGACGAAGTACATGATAGGAAGAGGCTCAAGAGAGGTCAATGTGAGCCACCCACCACGAGTTTCTATCGGTGGTGACGAAATCGAGGTGGTTGAAGAATTCGTGTACTTGGGCTCACTGGTGACCGCCGATAACGATACCAGCAGAGAAATTCGGAGACGCATAGTGGCTGGAAATCGTACGTACTTTGGACTCCGCAAGACGCTCCGATCGAATAGAGTTCGCCGCCGTACCAAACTGACTATCTACAAAACGCTTATAAGACCGATAGTTCTCTACGGACACGAGACCTGGACGATGCTCGTGGAGGACCAACGCGCACTGGGAGTTTTCGAAAGGAAAGTGTTGCGTACCATCTATGGTGGGGTGCAGATGGCGGACGGTACGTGGAGGAGGCGAATGAACCACGAATTGCATCAGCTGTTGGGAGAACCATCCATCGTTCACACCGCGAAAATCGGAAGACTGCGGTGGGCCGGGCACGTAGCCAGAATGTCGGACAGTAATCCGGTGAAAATGGTTCTCGACAACGATCCGACGGGAACAAGAAGGCGAGGTGCACAGCGGGCAAGGTGGATCGATCAGGTGGAGGACGACTTGCGGACCCTCCGCAGACTGCGTGGTTGGCGAAGTGCAGCCTTGAACCGAGCTGAATGGAGAAGTCTTTTATGTGCAGCACAGGCCACTCCGGCCTTAGTGATGATAAATGTGATGATAAATAAATAAATAAATATGTAGGCAGGTATCTGATACTACGCCTATCAAATATGTTTTCGATTGAGATGATTATTTACGAGATATTAAACTTTAGATGCCTTTAGCCATACTGATTTCCGAAAGTTCACTCCTTGTGTGGCGTTCAAAGTAGGCGATTCATAGATACGGAACAACGATAAAAGAGAGGCAAAAACAGTTCCGAATCATAACAGGCCATGATAAGAATCTGATCAAACTGGTATACAAGTGCGAAAAAAAACAGAACCGGATAAGCAGCCCCCACAGAGAAGAGATGATTCTCGCTTTCTCGCTCTTCTTCTTCTTCTTCTTCTTCTTCTTATTGGCATTACATCCCCACACTGGGACAGAGCCGCCTCGCAGTTTAGTGTTCATTAAGCACTTCCACAGTTATTAACTGCGAGGTTTCTAAGCCAGGTTACCATTTTTGCTTTCGTATATCATGAGGCTAACACGATAATACCTTTATGCCCAGGGAATTCGAGACAATTTCCAATCCGAAAATTGCCTAGACCGGCACCGGGAATCGAACCCAACCACCCTCAGCATGGTCTTGCTTTGTAGCCGCGCGTCTTACCGCACGGCTAAGGAGGGCTTTCTCGCTCTATTCTCGCTAATTTGTGTTGGGAACCACACAGCTGTGGGAGAACCAGTGCTCTCCGCGTTTGGAGGTTTTAAAGAAAAATTATCATGAGGTCTTGCCTCCCAAGTCAGTTTTTTATTATGACAGCTTATGAAAAACAGTCTCTCGCGGTATGCTACATATCGTATATGTGAGGTTAGAAGCAGAGAGGTGTAAGTAACATTTTGGTCAAAATTGAGCTACAGCAAAAAATTCTTTGGCTATCGAGCTTTGCGACAATATGTTGATATAGTTTGTACGATGTTTAAAAAAAATTAAAAATTTACAGAAAATTAGTAATTTTTTTAACTTTCATACAATTTGTATGAAGCGAAAAAATATTGAAAATATTGGCACCCATTTTTCTCAAAACTAACTTTTTGTCACTTATACCCCTCTGCGTTGAGATGATTAGTGATAGACTTTTTCATTCTTTTTGAATTCAATCCCTGTTCCTTAGATATATGGATAGCAGGTAAGTTTTTTAACAACTAACACTTAATATAAAACTTTAGCTTTCCGCTCTCAAATGGGAAGTGTTTGCAGACACTCCAGTACGTACTTTATCACGTGGAATCGAGAAAAAAATGAAACGTTGTGAAACGGAACGCAGAATCAAAACAAAATAGCAAAGAATACAGCCAGTTTTCAGAAGGAAAAGAGTAACCAGAAATTCAAATTAAAAATAAGCCCCGTGCCGTTCCGGTACCGTTACCGATACCGTTCAAATTATCGGGTGCCCATTGCATACGGAAGCAACCACTCTTCGATTTTGGTCACCCTTTATACCTCACACCCGGACATCTCTGGGAAGCCAAGATGCCGGTAACGGGGGATGACAGGCCCTCCAAATCCGATGCACATTTGAACGAAACGAGCTCTCAACAACCCTCACCGACTTCACCCAAACCGTCCTTAATGCTGCCGTTGCTTACATCCTGTAAACCAAAACCCGGTCAGGACGAAAGGCACTCCTCTGTTGGATGAGGGTGGTTAAAGCGAGAAGGAGGCCATCAATGTGCTACTGGCCCTTCGCACTACAAACGAGCAGCATCTCGAAACAGCGTTGCCGGAAGAGGGTAAGCTCGATGGGGCTCCTTTTGAGGACTGCTGGAATACAGTCAAAGCAGCCATTAACGACGCAGCGGAGAACAATGTCGGGTATATGGGAAGAAGCCGAAGGAAAGATTGGTTCAACGAATTCTGGAGGAGAAGGACGCAGCGCGGGCGGTCGCACTGCAGCAAGGTACTCGGCAGAACATGGAACGTTATAGATGGAAGCCGTGACAGCAGACCTGCCTTTTTCAGGAGAAGAAACGCCGCCTGGAAGAAGTGGAGTGCGAGGAGATGGAACAGCTGTGCCGTTCTCAAGAAACACGCAAGTTCTATCAGAACCACAACGCATTCCGCAAAGGCTTCGTGCTGCGAGCCGAAATGTGCAGGGATAAGGGTAAGGAGCATCTTGACGGACGAACGTGTAGTGATCGAAAGGTGGAAGCAGCACTACGAGGAACATTTGAATGGCGCTGAGAGTACAGGCAGTGAAAGTCAAGGCAGCGGAGGAGATGACTACGTCAGTTCAGCGGACGATGGAAGCCGACCTGCTCCCAACTTGAGGAAAGTAAAGGATGCCATCATACAGCTAAAGACCAATAAAGCAGCTGGTAAGGATTGTATCGAAGCTGAGCTCACCAAGATGGGCCTGGAAAAGCTATAGCCACTTGCCTGCACAAACTGATAGTCAGAATCTGGGAAACTGAACAGCTACCGGAGGAGTGGAAGGAAGGGGTTATATGCCCCATCTACAAGAAAGACGACAAGCTGGAGTGTGAGATCTTTCGAGCGATCACCATCCTTAATGCCGCCTACAAAGTGATTTCCCAGATCATCTTCCGTCGTCTGTCACCATTAGTGAATGAGTTCGTGGGATGTTATCAAGTCGGCTTCGTTTACGGCCGCTCGACAACGGACCAGATCTTTACTGTACGGCAAATCCTTCAAAAATGCCGTGAATACCAGGTCCCAACGCATTATCTATTCGTTGATTTCAAGGCGGCATACGACAGTATAGAGCGTAGAGCTATGGAAAATAATGGACGAGAACAGCTAGGAAGCTTACCAGACTGATCAAAGCAACAATGGATGGTGTGCAAAACTGTGTGAAGATTTCGGGCGAACACTCCAGTTCGTTCGAATCGTGAATGCGTCAAAGACAAAGTACATGCTTGCGGGCGGAACCAAGCGCGACAGGGCCCGCCTGGGAAGCAGTGTTACGATAGACGGGAATACCTTCGAGGTGGTCGAGGAATTCGTCTACCTCGGATCCTTGCTAACGGCTGATAACAATACTAGTCGTGAAATACGAAGGCGCATCATCTGTGGAAGTCGGGCCTACTACTACGGGCTCCAGAAGAAACTGCTGTCAAAAAAGACTCGCCATTGCTCCAAATGTGTCATGTACAAGACGCTTATAAGACCGGTTGTCCTCTACGGACATGAAACATGGACAATGCTCGAGGAGGACTTGCAAGCACTCGGAGTATTCGAGAGACGGGTGCTTAGGACCATCTTTGGCGGTGTGCAAGAAGACGGTGTGCGGCGGTGAAGAATGAACCACGAGCTCGCCCAACTCTACGGCGAACCCAGTATCCAGAAGGTAGCTAAAGCTGGAAGGGTACGATGGGCAGGACATGTTGCAAGAATGCCGGACAGCAACCCTGCAAAGATGGTGTACGCTTCCAATTCGTCAGGTACGAGACGACGTGGAGCGCAGCGAGCGAGATGGGCAGACCAGGTGCAAAACGACTTGGCGAGCGTGGGGCGTATTCGAGAATGGAGAGATGCGGCCTCGAACCGTGTATTGTGGCGTCAAATTGTTGATTCAGTATTATCTGTTTATATGTACACTAAATATGATACGGTTGATCAAGGCGACGATATATCGAGTGATGGCGTAGTTCGACTTTCAAGCGTATTCTCGAGTCTCTCTGAAACGCGCAGAGGATTACGGCAAGGTGATGGTCTTTTGAGCCTGCTATTAATCATCGCTTTGGAGGAAGTAAAACCAAGGTCAGGGATTGACACGAGTGGTTCCATTTTTCATCACGTCCATCCAGTTATTTGGTTTCGCCGACGATGTAGATATTATGTCACGTAACTTTGAGAAGTTCGTGGAAAATAGTGAAGCTAACCGGTTTAGACAAGTCATCAACATGTCGAAGACGAAGTACATGATAGGAAGATGTTCAAGAGAAGACAACGTAAAACACCCACCACGAGTTTGTTTCGATGGTAAAATCTAGGTGATCGAAGAATTCGTGTACTTGGGTTTTCTGACTGTCAAAAATTATACCAGTAAAGATCGTGGCTGGAAATCGTACATACTTTGGGCTCCGCAAGACACTCCGATTGAATAGAGTTTGGCGCCGTACCAAATTGACTATCAACAAAACCCTCATTAGACCGATAGTCCTCTATCGGCAAGCCGACCACTTGGACTTGGAGTTTTTGAAAGGAAAGTGATGCGTATCATCAATGGTGGGCTGCAGATGGGGGACGTTATGTGGAGAAAGCGGATGAACCACGAGTTGCATCAGCCGTTGGGATTACCATCCATCGTCAGCACTGCGAAAATCGAAAGACTGCGGTAGGCCGGGCACGTAGCCAGATTGTCGAACTTTTTTATTGTTGGATTGTCCGCTGAAAATGGATCTCGAGAACGACCCGACGGGAACTGTGCGGTGCACAGCAAGCAAGATGGATCGATCAAGTGGAGGACGATTTAACGACCCTCCGCAGACTGCGTGGTTGGCGGCGTGCAGCTATGGACCGAGCTTAATAGAGAAGACTTTTATGCACTGCACAGGCCATTCCCGCCTTAGTCTGAAAATAAATAAAAACAAATTGTGTGCAACAAAATTGTAATAACAAATAGTTGTTTGTCAACTTAGTTTTCACACAAAATCCATATTAACCTCCTCAAATGCACTCTCTTCGGATTCAAGTGCTTCTGTTGCCCGATGCGCTCAATTTATGCACACGATTATTAATGCAACTTGATGGACGGTAATCGACATTTTATTCTACATATTGATTGTCAGATTGAGAGAGAGTCCGGCAGATTCGTCGTCGTCGTCGCCGCCGTCCAGACTCCAGAGCGAACCGAGCCGAGTGCAGCGCGTCAAATAATTGCTTATGATTATAACTGCCCAGATACCGGTTCGCCAGTTTCGGCAGCCTTTGCTACTGTGCCGGAGAGTTCTGGTGCCAGCAGGTCGATGATGGTGGCGGGCGCGGCAGCGGCGGTTATCGCCGACCAGTATGAATGTATTTTCTGTGTCTCCTGTTGGGAAGTATAATGATATTGAAATCGTTTCTGCCCGGCATTATTATTATGCATTATGCTTTTAAATTAAGTTTTGGCAGCTTGGTCGGTTCGTTTCCGAATTGAATGAATCTCTCATAATGGTTCGCTGGCTTTCCCTCGAGAATTTGTGGCAGATATATTGATTTAAGTATTAAGTACACACAGTGGAAGTGCAGATTAAACATATTTATAGGGAAACTTTTAGTAAGTACATTTTTTCCACCTTCATTCTTTTTATAATCTCATCGTGTTTTTTGTCCTTTGTTTTGTTTCTTCACTTTTAAAAGTGCTACTGCACCTCATGTATTTCATTGTCATATCAAATACGCTTTAAATTTTTTGTGCGTATTTTCGTTCACGTTTGTAAAAAGAAATTAACACACTGCCATCAACCTACTGATGAATAACCAATTGATCTAATTTGGCTGAGATCCTGGTCGGATGTCAATTTAACATAGTTTCATAATCCAACTACCGACTATGTAATGACCCACTAAGCTGAAAAACACAATGTATCACAGTGCATTAATCTATTAAAACCGAATCCATAAGCAAGATTGTTGAATTGAAAGCAGCGAAATTCAATAGCGTTCAGCAGACTGACGCTGAATAAAATTTCATACAAACACTTGAAATCTGTTCACTCATAACTTATTCAATGGCTTCCATCAATGTAATCAATTCACGTGTCGATGCAAAACTAAAAAGTACACAAACATAAAAAAAAGTTGAAAAACCTTTGCAGGAACACCTGAGTGTGTTGCACTCAGTCAGTCGGTCGAATGGGAAGAGAAACGCCCCGAGTTGATCGATTGGACCAATAGTTGAGTGATTTTTTTTCGTTCGTTTATTCGACCATTATTCGTCCGTTCGAGGCTCACCATGGCTTGCGTTTGCTCTTTGGCCTGGCCTCTTTCGAACATACATATTATATAAAATATAAATAATCGTTGGGCATTCAGGTTGCATTTTTTTTTTCGTTTTTAGTCAGCGCTGTTCCCATCGTTGCGCGCTTCGTCGCCACGGCATGTTTGGGCAATGCATTGCATGCGGTTTGGTCATTCGCTGAGAAAACAACGTGACTCGCATGTAGTCGGAGCTGGGTTGGAATATTTTTATTATTTCCCATTTTTACCGAGTTAATGAGCTTAATCATGATCGGGAGAAGAGCTGCCGCACTGCACAGTGCCTAGTCTGCATATGAAAGCTATATTGAATTGAATACTTACCTATTTTGTTTTAATATTGCATAATTTTTAAGGAATATTGTTTGTTTGTTTGTGTATTTACGACACGTTACACCAGAGTAGTACATTCGAGTCGGAAGGCGAATTTAGCAATACAATTTTGAATGTTACATTGTAATATCTTCCCTACATCTTGTTTCACTTTTCTCTCATTCTTCTTTTCACATTTCTTTTCTCTATTCTTTATCTTTATCTTATTTAACGGTGCAGATTCCAGCGATACAGTCGAAGATCTACTCTACGATCCGGTTGGTAGGATAATTTATCCGTGGTACCAGCCAAAGACTTCCTTCATGGTTGAACAAGAGCTGTGAAATAGCAGCGCTTTCGTCTACGTGGATCGACTGTTGGGGAAAAAGGTGCAAAGATAAACTCTGAAATGTATGAATACACTTGTACTTGCCTGTGGGGCACTTTGCCCCACAGTACTAGCTGCTGTCGAAACCATTACACTAGTTCGCCAATACCGTCAACAGCCACCACTGGGGATGCGTTTTGCATCAGATTTTGAGCCATCGGTGTAGATCACCGTCGAACTCCGAAATGTTGAGAGCAATTCTTGGACGACTGGTATAGCTTTATTTGGCGGGGCGCCGGCTCGAACGCAGTTCTTTACATCCCACACTATTGATGGTCTTCGTGCGTGCCAGACACGATCACTCAGCCTTGCAAGCTGGTCGATAGCGGGGAGTGTTGTACCCGGAATTTCGCAAAGACGGTCTGATGCCCGACGGATCAACGGAAGGGTTCTGTTGTTGGGACTTTTAGTCATAATTCGAATGGCCGTCCGCGCTACCAACTGTGTAACAAGTAATTCAAACGGAAGAGTGCCTGCTTCGGCCATGATGGAATAAATCGGGCTGGTCACAAATGCTCCGGAAGCATAGCGTACCATTTTATTGTACGCTGGGGCGAGGGTCTGCACGGTCTCCGGTCCTCCTGGGCTCACTAGTCCAACTCCATACATAAACTTCGCAGTTACTAGCGCCGAATACACCTGCAGTATGGTCCTCGGTTACCACGTAGAAGTTTCGCTCCAATCATCTGGAGGATTCGCAGTCATGAGTCGCACGATTTTTTACGCGCTTTACAGTGCGGTTTAAACGTGAGCGTTCGGTCCAGAGTGACACCCAGGATCTTTAGGAGGTTGGTTTTCGGAACAGGGGTTTGTTCGATGGCGATCTCTTTCGCCGGCTCTCTGCGCGCGTTGGGGCTGCAGTAAAACGTTTGCGATTTAGTCGCAGATATAAAGAATCCCACGCACTTCGCCCACTTGTTCACAGCTTTGACGGCGGTTTGCAATCTGCGGTATAAGCCTTCCTCTTTTTCTCTAGGCACCACGAGGAGGATGTCATCAGCGTACAAAAGGTTTTCAACTCCAGCGAGCAGCACGCGGAAAATTGGCTGCATCGCGATGAGAAACAGCGTCACGGACAGAACGGAATCCTGAGGTACTCCGTTCTCCAAGAGGTACTCTTGAGACATATGTCCTCCTATGGATACCTGGAAGGTGCGTTCTGAGAGGAAACTCTGCAGTAAATTCAGCATCCGACGACGTATTCGCCAAGAATTTAGAGTTCGCAGGATGCCGTGACGCCAGGTGGTGTCGTATGCCTTCGATAAATTCAGGAATGCTATCAAGCAGTGCTCGTCGGTAGTAGGCAACTATCTTTCAAGCTCGGCAAAGTGGGTATTGGTACCGTGTCCAGCACGAAAAGCGTGTTGGCGCTTAGCGAACCGTCTACTGGATTCGAGTTCGGTAATCAGTCGCCGATTAATAATCCGCTCGAGAAGCTTCGCCATGCAGCTGGTGAGCGAGATTGGCCAGAAGGCATTTGGTCCGGAATCGCGGCAGTTTGATTTTGGGATAGGTATGACGACGGCTTTCCACCGATTGGCGGGAAACTCGCCACTGCGCCAGACATCGTTTAACACCTCGAGAAGCGTCGATTTTACGGATAGCGGAAGACGTTGTAGCAGAGGGTACCCGATCGAATCAGGACAATAAACAATAACAATTATCTGACATAAGTAAAGATTGATGTTTTAATGAAAATTCTGTGTTTATCGTTTGAGTACAAAATTTTAGGAGTTGTCGCCGGCGACAACTGGCCTACTGTTTTCACGTGCAAAATTTTCACATGAAAATTGCAATCATTATCGTCTGCTCACGATGAATATTTACGATTTCTACAGATTATAGGAAGGAGGGCAATATTCCCTAGCTAATTTCTTAGCTGTAACGATTTTCATGGGTATCTTTACCACATGAGTTGATTAAAAAGTATAAGATTGCTAATGACGTTACTGTTCGCGTGACTAACATGTAGGTTACTTCGACCTGGCAGCCAAAGTACCAGTATTACAACTAACAAAAGGATGTTGGTGATGAAATAAAACATGCACTACAACATGATGCATGAATTACGGCCAATTGAAGTTTGTTGATGCATAATTTGGCAAAACAATTTAATTGACTACAGCGCCACTAGCGTTCTAGTACTTATGCTTCTACTACCACATGCAACAGTTAAACAATATAGTTAACTTATGACATTTAAAAATTTTAGCATATCTCAATCCACTCAATCCACGGGGGTGGTTTTGGACATAAACAAAGAGACAAAATTTTTAGAAGATTTTTTTCTTTTCGAAAAAAAAATGTTCGGAAAACCCCCCCCCAGACTAATTTTCTGGCTACGCCACTGTCTCAATCATATTGATAATATTCACATTTCAAAAATGTGGTGATATTTCGGTGCCGGAAAACATGGACAGTGCGTGGAGACGCGTCGTACACTGTAGGTTAGACCTTCTAGGGCATTTCACCTTGCCGAAATGTTAGATGTTTCATCAAAATGTGGAAAATTTGGGTTTTTCCAACCTTCCTATCTTCTATTTTGACACTTTTTTCGCCTAACCTAAATAATTTTAGATCTAGTTTTGTGGGAAGAAAAGAGAGGGTAATACAATTTTACTCAGTCACTGAGTAGGTGAAAATTAGCGTGTTGGTTTTTGATCATGTGCCGTTCCTATTCTAACGGTGTTAAAAAAATATCAAAACTCATATGCTCCAGAGAAGGAAAAAAAAATCTGCCTTTAAAATTTTCATAGATACGCGTTATATGGGAAGGAAGGCGGTACCTAAAATGTTATTTTTTGTTACGAGGGGGAGGGAGGGAGTCAAAAACTCGGATTTTTGCGTTACGTAATTTGTGAACAGACCCTTATCTATAGGGCATGCGTCTGTAAACGCCTTATAGTGGGTGATCATAGTTGGAAATTCATACGCTGAGGCGATGTGCACCGATTGTGTCGAGAAAGGCATTATCAGCGCTTGTGGAACTATCTGGGTTTTCAACAATAAAAATTAAAATTTGGAAAGAAAAAAAAATATGAGGATCAACCAAGAAAAAAAGATTTTTAGCATTTTTTTACACGAGAGAGGCAACAACACTGCTAGATGGATTAATCAGGGTTTTTGTTATTATATTTGTTTCAAGTGCTTTTTTGGCTGCTTGCTGTGAGTTCAAAAATTTATGTTGATTTTATTTTTCGGGCTTGGTGGTCATATGGCTACCGCTTCTGCCTCATACGCAGGAGGTCGTGGGTTCAATTCCAGGCCCGTTCCATTCTCCTACTTTGTATCTTTTTATATATTTCTCATGTTCTAGCAATCGTTAGAACTGGAAATGGGCTTTCATACCATTTCTATCTTCTATCTCCTTATAACTACAACTTGATTAGTTCTACTCGTGGCGAGTGCAGAGGTGTACTCGGCTTGCAGTGAGCGAGTGACTGCATAATCAATTCCTTCCCATCCACGATGATCGCGAGGACGTGGCCAGCGCCGTTATCGACCTTCCAATATACTAGAGCTCTCGGACTGTGCACATTGAGGTTGGAGTGCAAATCCCATGCTTCCATCCATTGGTTCCCTGTGCAATTGCAATTCCCAGTAGCAACTACGAAATGCACGGTCATCATGCTCATGCTCATGCTCATGCATTTTATTTTTCAAATTATGACGAAAAATAAATGCAAACTTTCAGTAGCAAATTAAGTTAAGATCAAGATTAAGAAGCTCATAATAAGTACTCGTTATATCAGATTTTTTTTTAACCGGTTCAGTTATTTGATGGGCTCAGTCGTGTGTGATACTTTGGGGAGAAGCAATTCTCAAGTATGATATTTTTATATCTTAAAACAATAATTTATTTATTTCATGAAAATGGTTAAACTGATCAATAAAAAAACCTCGCAGTTAATAACTGTGGAAGTGCTTAATGAACACTAAGCTGTGAGGCGGCTCTGTCCCAGTGTGGGAATGTAATGCCAAGAAGAAGAAGAACAAGATGTTTACAATTATTCATGATAGTTATTTTATAATTCATTAATCAATTTTTACTTACATTAGTTAAGATAACTATAGATTCAGCCGTCAAGGGGCCCTCCTTAGCCGTGCGGTAAGACGCGCGGCTACAAAGCAAGACCATGCTGAGGGTGGCTGGGTTCGATTCCCGGTGCCGGTCTAGGCAATTTTCGGATTGGAAATTGTCTCGACTTCCCTGGGCATCAAAGTATCATCGTGTTAGCCTCATGATATACGAATGCAAAAATGGTAACCTGGCTTAGAAACCTCGCAGTTAATAACTGTGGAAGTGCTTAATGAACACTAAGCTTGCGAGGCGGCTCTGTCCCAGTGTGGGGATGTAATGCCAATAAGAAGAAGAAGAAGAAGATTCAGCCGTCTAAGACGAATTAAGTACTCTCCATTTAATTCCACCAATTATTTTCGATATCTTTGCAGATACGTATTTCGACCACACAGTTGTGGTCGAAATACGTATCTGCAAAGATATCGAAAATAATTGGTGGAATCAAATGGAGAGTACTTAATTCGTCTTAGACGGTTGAATACATTCCACTAAAAGAGCTTAATATATTTTTCTGAATATAGATTTAGGCCCAAACGAATGTAGAAATATTAAATTTAGGATATGTTTTATAAACCATCCTATCTGTTTTGCTATCATACTTCTAACGAACTTTTTTTTTTTTTTAATCTTTATTTAGGTGTTTTTTTAATTCTAGATTAAGTTCAACACAGGATGGAAAGGAGCTTGAGGAGCCCCCTTCGCGGTCCAACCAAGGGTACCGCCACGATGCCTATTTGTGTCTGATGAAAAGAGGTTAGGGTGGGGAGGGGCCCCCTTTGCGTGCCAACCTAGGGCTCGCCCGTTGATATACTTATTACTATTTTGATTAATCTAACACATTAAAAATCAAACTTATTATAAAACTGATCAAATAAACGAGATAAAAGACACAAAGAGTAAAAAGATGATGACACTTTCACAGATAATCACGGGGGTTGCTGGGAATCCACCTAGTGGGACATCCGGGTAAGTTGACGTGCTGCTCCTCCTGGAGCATGCCCGATCAGGAATACATAACAAAATTATAACTCAATTCTATCAATGGTTGTTATTTAAAACAACGTGTGTTATAATTAGATAATTCGATAAAAATGTGTCTTCGGCCAGTTGTATTTCATATCAAAATTATAACAACATTAGTTATGTATATTTATACAAAATAATTGCCTACATTTTTTGATATTGGAAAAAAGCGGAGGTAATCACCTCCAGTATAACTTGAATCAATGTTCGATGTTAATAGCTAGTACAAAGTTAATTGCCTACATTATGGATGGAAATCCGGCGTTGTAGCGTACCACATTTTTATACGTGATGTAGGCAATTACCATGAAAGTAGATTTTTGTACCTCATAATCATATCAACGGTTGTTATAATGTTAGAGGTTAGAGGGAATTTTGATATAATTTTTGTTATTTTAACAACTAACCAGCCAATTTTATAACACATTTTGTTACATAATTTTTCTGAAATAAATAACTCCACTTGTTATAATTTTGTTATGCATTCTTGATCGGGTGGGCCACGTGTCTGTTCGCATCGCAGTTCGGTTTCCTGATGAAGTTCCATTGTTTTGAAAATTTTGGTGCGCTGTTCTCCGGTGTTTGTTGAAGGATGAGGGCTATGCTCAAGGTCTGTCTGTCTTTATTTCTTACTTTTCAGCCTTTTCTGCCAACGGATCCTGTCGGATCATTCAGTCCTTTCTTAGAAAGGTTCGAATGCCAGGTGTTTGGGTAACTGGCGAATTCAGAGCCCGAATTTATCGGAGGAGCCATTTTGCTCTAAAGTATGCTTTCTTGAAACCTTGTTGAAAAGGTGGAGAATATTTCGAAATCATGGCAGAATGTCGTATAAAGGAAGGGCTGAAAGATATAAGATGAGACTGAAGCCCCCTAAGCTGAACAGTGTGTGGTTCACTTAGGGGGTGGGACTTAAATCCGAGGAATGCCCGTTCGCCTCGACAGAGGACCCTGTTACCGAAAGAAGGTGTTCGGGGGTCCTATAATTGATAATAAAGCCCAGCATCCTTCAAGAAGCAGAAGAGAGCTGCCGTTCTGGCTTCATCTTCGCCTAGAGCTTCCCTGATGCTGCCTGGGATCCCGTAAAGTTCCCTGGGAAATTCAAATTTAGGGCATCGACAAATGAAGTGCTCCACGCTGTTCCTGACTCCGCAAAGGTCACATTGAGGTCGGAAAGGGCCACCACCAAAGTTGTGGAAGACCCTTGAATGTCCGGTCCGTAACCTCGACATGATCACCTGCTCTTTCTGGGAAGTCAGTTCCCTCCATGGGCCAGTAGAGCCTTTAATCTTCCTCAGGGAAGGCATGTGGTTGCTATTCCAAGTCCGTGCCCAGTCCTGGCCGACGACACTTTTTGTCCACTTTTTAACGTCGGCCAGCGGGACGGAGCGGGTGTAGGGAAGACCCAAAAATATTTGTTTCTTGAAAAATTTTGTAATTGTTTATTGCTAATATTGATTTATTCATGAAAATTTTGTATTTTTGGAACATTTTGATTTCTTTATGAAAAATTCTTATTTCACAATTTCAATTTTTGCTTTTACAAGTGCTAATTTAATATTGTTGAATTTTTTTTCGGAATTTACGCTGGAGATGTCTTGTTTTTTTTTCATTAACAATTTGTAGCGAAATTTCCAAGCAAAATTTTTCAGAGAGAATTGTTCAAAAATCGTTCGGAATGCTAGCACTTTATCAGGATTGTATGAAGTAATGTCAAAGTTCTTACAGGAAATTTATTTACTGGATTTTTCCTGAATATCCAAAAGAAATTCCTTTGAAGTTTTTTTTCTTGGATTGTTGTAAAAACATGAACATTTTTCCAAATTGTAGCTACTGCCCGCTAATGCAAAAATGTCGGCGGCGGCAAAAACCATCTGCGGCGGTGGCGTGGCGTGCCGGAATTTTTAAAAATATTTTCCCATTTTTCCTTACTAATTTTGTTTTTGAGGAAATTGAGACTGAATCGCAACCTGTTTTTTCGTTTTCTTTTATGGAAATAGGCTAGGGCTAAGATGGCCAAATAACGCAGATATGCATCGGCGTTGCGACCAACGCTGCGTAACCGGTTATTTTCGATGCACACCTACGTCTTTTCAAAGCTGAGTTGAAAAGACGCTACGTGGTCATCGGTCCTAAGATGCGCTTTGCGTTTAATGATTTGTATTTTTACACCGCTATTGTTATTCACCAAAAGCTTTTCGTATAAAAAAAAGACCACGTGGTCCGAGAGCAACACCCCCCCTCCCCCCTGTGGCTTATCGTGGTTATTTTCCAACCCCCCGTCCCTCCATATATGACTACGTGGTTTCTGGACGGCCCCATTGCGTTTTTCGGTATGAGTACCAGCGCATTGTATACACACGGAAGGTAAGGGCTATCGAATTTGGTGACCGTGTGACACAATGCGAGGCCAAGAAGTTGGATTGGCACGATGATATGCAAGCAGCGAATTTCCCTTCCTTCACCAATTTCTCCGAGAAATCCTTGGAGAATTCCTCTAGAAACTCCTTCGGACATTTTCACGGAAATTCCTTTAAAAACTCCACCTTGTGGAATTTCAGGAGAAAATCGTTTTTAAACTGCCAGATGAATTCTCTGAGAAAATTCTGGCAAATCTCCCCAGGATTTTTTGGAGGAATGCTCAAAGGAAATCCTGGGGATGTTCTCGAGGGAGTTCGTGAAGAGCTTAATGCCGTCGTAGATAGAATTCCAAAGGATGATATCAAGATCTGTATGGGCGACTTCAATACGAAGATCGGATCTGACAACTCGAAACATAAGCGCATTATGAGACGTCATGGTCTTGGAGAAATGAGCGAAAACAGAGAGCTGTTCGCAGAATTCTGTGGTAATAACTACATGGTGATCGGGGGTTCGCTCTTCCCTCAACGACCGGTTCTCAAGGTCACGTAGGTCTACCGTAACGGCTTTACATACTTCATACTTGATGGGCTACAGCTCTTCGATGAACCTACGCCGAATGGAGTATCCTTTTCCACTGGACCAGGATCGAGCCAATCGCTTCCAGTCGCCCTGAACATTGAGCGCCCTCAGGTTCTCTTCAACTGCAAAAAGCCATCGTGTACGCGGCCTTCCACGAAGCCTGCGGCCTCTTCCGGGTTCTCTACTAAATATTATCTTCGCTTGACGTTCTTCCGGCATACGAACAACGTGACCAGCCCACCGTAGTCTGCCGTGTTGTATAAGTTTAATAATATCCAGCCCTTTATACACCTGGTACAATTCGTGATTCATGCGACGCCGCCAGATACCGTTCTCCTGTTTACCGCCGAGTATTGTCCGCAGCACCTTACGCTCAAACACTCCGAGAGCTCTCCGATCAGCCTCCTTTAACGTCCATGTCTCATGGCCGTATAAAGCCACCGGAAGAATCAGAGTAGTATACAGCGCGAGTTTTGTTTTCATTTGCAGACTACGGGACTTAAGCTGGTTACGAGGTCCGCAATAAGCCCTATTTGCAGCTGCAATACACCTTTTCACCTCGCGGGTAACATCATTATCACAAGTCACTAATGTTTTAAGATACACAAATTCTTCTACCACTTCAAATTTTTCACCATCCAGCACTATTTCGCTACCACCACCACTAATGAACCCACGTTGATTGCCAGCGACCATGTACTTCGTTTTGCTGGTATTTATCGTGAGTCCAATCCTCGCTGTCTCCCTCTTAAAAGGCACAAAAGCCTCTTCCACGGCACGGCGATCAATTCCGATAATATCGATATCGTCCGCAAATCCCAGGAGCATATGCGATTTTGTGATAATGGTACCGCTTCTTTGCATACCAGCTCTCCTAATCGCTCCCTCGAGCGCTATATTGAACAGTAGGTTCGAGAGTGCATCACCCTGCTTTAATCCATCTAAGGTAACAAATGACGTCGATATTTCATCCGCAACCCTTACACTTGATTTCGATCCGTCCAACGTTATACGAATCAGCCGTATCAGTTTCGCAGGAAAACCATGTTCAAGCATAATTTGCCATAATTCATTTCGTTTCACTGAATCGTACGCCGCCTTGAAATCAATAAACAGATGATGTGTCTGCAAGTTGTACTCCCGGAATTTATCAAGGATTTGTCTCAGGGTAAACATTTGATCCATCGTTGATCGGCCCTCAAGAAAACCTGCTTGGTATTCGCCGACGAAGGACTCTTCAAGCGGTCTCAATCTGTTGAACAGAATACGGTACATAATTGTGTACGCGGAATTAAGGAGGGTTATTCCTCGGTAATTGGCGCACTCCAGTCTGTGCCCTTTCTTAAAGAGAGGGCAAATGAGGCCGTCCAACCAGCTAGCAGGCATTTCCTCGTCTTCCCATATTTTCGACATAATATGGTGCAGAACTTCATAAAGCTGCTCACTGCCATGTTTGAGAAGTTCAGCCGGGAGCCGCAGCAACCGATGCTTAAGCGGGGCCAAGATGAATGCAACGATGCATGTGAAAAAAGCGAATGCTCAGCTATTGACCGACCCAACCCAAGTAACCAAAAGTTCCTTCAAAAGTACGTTGAAGATCCATAAAGTACGTCACGTAAAAATTGGCGATTTTCGACCCCCCCTCCCCCCTTCGTCACACTTTTTGTATTAAACCTCTAAAATTTTTGTATGAGTCGTCACGCTATTCGAAATCCCCCCCTCCCCCTAGGAGCGTGACGTACTTTGTGGATGGCCCCTTTCTCACTTATTCAGCTTAATCAAGGAAATTCCCAGAGAAATTCTAGAGAGCCTTCTTGAAAAAAGGGGCAGCAGGGACTTTGTCCAAGGGCTTGACGATCCCTCCCCAGGCCATCTGCGAGTTGTGGCGCCTGCCTAGGATGTGGTGGGGTTTGACAGTGGGCCCTGTTAAATCTCTATAAAAAGCTGCATGTATCCGCAAGTAGGCTCCGCCAAAGCGACCGTGTGCCGCTCAAAGCGCACAAGCCCAAGTCCTGGTGTTAGGTGGGACGCTAAACAGCCCTGATACGACGGCCCTCCGGCGAGACAGGAGGTTTGCGCAGGCCCAATAAGCCGCCTGGAAAACCAATAATTACGAACAATATAAGAGATAATGCGACTCGATATAATCCGCAAAGACCTAGGCGACGAATAAAGGATCACGATTGGAAGCTTGGAACATGGAACTGCAAGTCGCTAGGTTTCGCAGGTTGCGACAGGATGATCTACGATGAATTACATCCCCGCAACTTCGACGTCGTGGCGCTGCAGGAGATTTGCTGGACAGGACAGAAAGTGTGGAAAAGCGGGCATCGGGCGGCTACCTTCTACCAAAGCTGTGGCACCACCAACGAGCTGGGAACCGGCTTCATAGTGCTGGGAAAGATGCGCCAAAGCGTGATTGGGTGGCAGCCAATCAACGCAAGGATGTGCAAGCTGAGGATTAAAGGCCGTTTCTTCAACTATAGCATCATCAACGTGCACTGCCCACACGAAGGGAGACCCGACGACGAGAAAGAAGCGTTCTACGCACAGCTGGAGCAGACATACGATGGATGCCCACTGCGGGACGTCAAAATCGTCATTGGTGACATGAACGCGCAGGTAGGAAGGGAGGAAATGAATAGACCGGTCATCGGACCGGATAGTCTGCACACCGTATCGAATGACAACGGCCAACGATGCATAAACTTCGCAGCCTCCCGCGGAATGGTAGTCCGAAGCACCTTCTTTCCCCGCAAAAATATCCACAAGGCCACATGGAGATCACCTAACCAAGAAACGGAAAACCAAATCGACCACGTTCTAATCGACGGTAAATTCTTCTCCGACATCACGAACGTCCGCACTTACCGAAGTGCGAATATTGAATCCGACCACTACCTCGTTGCAGTATGCCTGCGCTCAAAACTCTCGACGGTGTACAACACGCGTCGAAGTCGGACGCCGCGGCTTAATATTGGGCGGCTACAAGACGGTAGACTAGCCCAAGAATACGCGCAGCAGCTGGAAGTGGCACTCCCAACGGAAGAGCAGCTAGGCGCAGCGTCTCTTGAAGATGGCTGGAGAGATATTCGATCCGCCATTGGTAGCACCGCAACCGCTGCACTTGGCACGGTGCCCCGGATCGGAGACACGACTGGTATGACGGCGAATGTGAGCAGTTAATAGAAGAGAAGAATGCAGCATGGGCGAGATTGCTGCAACACCGCACGAGGGCGAATGAGGCACGATATAAACAGGCGCGGAACAGACAAAACTCGATTTTCGGAGGAAAAGCGTCAGCAGGAAGATCGAGACCGTGAAGAGACGGAGCAACTGTACCGCACTAATAACACACGAAAGTTCTATGAGAAGTTGAACCGTTCACGTAAGGGCCACGTGCCACAGCCTGATATGTGCAAGGACATAAACGGGAACCTTCTTACGAACGAGCGTGAGGTGATCCAAAGGTGGCAGCAGCACTACGAAGAGCACCTGAATGGCGATGTGGCAGACGAAGATGGCGGTATGGTGATGGACCTAGGGGAACGCGCGCAGGACATAATTCTACCGGCCCCGGATCTCCAGGAAATCCAGGAGGAGATTGGCCGGCTGAAGAACAACAAAGCCCCTGGGGTTGACCAACTATCAGGAGAGCTATTTAAACACGGTGGTGAGGCACTGGCTAGATCGCTGCACTGGGTCATTACCAAGATTTGGGAGGAGGAAGTTTTGCCGCAGGAGTGGATGGAAGGTGTCGTGATGGGACAAAAAGGGCGATAAGCTGGATTGTAGCAACTACCGCGCAATCACATTGCTGAACGCCGCCTACAAGGTACACTCCCAAATTTTATGCCGTCGACTAACACCAATTGCAAGGGAGTTCGTGGGGCAGTACCAGGCGGGTTTTATGGGCGAACGCTCCACCACGGACCAGGTGTTCGCCATTCGCCAAGTACTGCAGAAGTGCCGCGAATACAACGTGCCCACACATCATCTATTCATCGACTTCAAAGCCGCATATGATACAATCGATCGGGACCAGCTATGGCAGCTAATGCACGAAAACGGATTTCCGGATAAACTGACACGGTTGATCAAAGCGACGATGGATCGGGTGATGTGCGTAGTTCGAGTTTCAGGGGCATTCTCGAGTCCCTTCGAAACCCGCAGAGGGTTACGGCAAGGTGATGGTCTTTCGTGTCTGCTATTCAACATCGCTTTGGAAGGGGTAATACGAAGAGCAGGGATTAACACGAGTGGCACAATTTTCAATAAGTCCGTCCAGCTATTTGGCTTCGCCGACGACATAGATATTATGGCACGTAACTTTGAGAAGATGGAGGAAGCTTACATCTGACTGAAGAGGGAAGCTAAGCGGATCGGACTAGTCATCAACACGTCGAAGACGAAGTACATGATAGGAAGAGGTTCAAGAGAAGACAATGTGAGCCACCCACCGCGAGTTGGCATCGGTGGTGATGAAATCGAGGTGGTAGAAGAATTTGTGTACTTGGGCTCACTGGTGACTGCCGAAAATGATACCAGCAGAGAAATTCGGAGGCGTATAGTGGCTGGAAATCGTGCATACTTTGGACTCCGCAAGACGCTTCGATCGAATAGAGTTCGCCGCCGTACCAAACTGACCATTTACAAAACGCTCATTAGACCGGTAGTCCTCTACGGACACGAGACCTGGACGATGCTCGTGGAGGACCAACGCGCACTCGAGTTTTCGAAAGGAAAGTGCTGCGTACCATCTATGGTGGGGTGCAGATGGCGGACGGTACATGGAGGAGGCGAATGAACCACGAGTTGCATCAGCTGTTGGGAGAACCATCCATCGTTCACACCGCGAAAATCGGACGACTGCGGTGGGCCGGGCACGTAGCCAGAATGTCGGACAATAACCCGGTGAAAATGGTTCTCGACAACGATCCGACGGGCACAAGAAGGCGAGGTGCGCAGCGGGCAAGGTGGATCGATCAGGTGGAAGATGACTTGCGGACCCTCCGTAGACTGCGTGGCTGGCGACGTGTTGCCATGGACCGAGCCGAATGGAGAAGACTCTTACATACCGCACAGGCCACTTCGGCCTTAGTCTGAATAAATAATAATAACTCTTAAAAAAAAAAAATCTGGGAGAATCCTCGAGAAAATTCCAAGAGAGATCATGAATAAATGTTTCGGAGACTTCTTGGAGAGATTCCCGTGGGATTCCCTGGAGCAGATTCGTTGACAATTCCGTTGAAAAAAAAACTGAGGAAAATCCCAAGGAAGTTTTTTGAGTTATTTAAGGTGGAATCTTCACGGCAAATTCCGATGGATTTTCTAAAGATATTGTGAAAGAATTTCTGGGGGAATTTCCGGAGAAATTTCTGAGAGGAACCTCTGAGAAACATTGTTTAGTATTTGAATCAGTTTTCAAAAAAATCTTGTGTAGCTGTAATTGAACTCGATCCCAATTCTGTGAATGATCTAGATCCTGACGTGACGTGTACTATAATACTTTTCTTCAGTTACCAGATGAAAACTAAAATGGACAAACTCTTGAATGTTTTAGTTGTAGCAGGACTTCTGAAGCAAGAAAGGTTTAGTTATGAAAGATATCGGCTATCGGAAATGGCCACTCGCAACTGCTGCTGGTCGACCACGCTGTTGCTGACCAAAGAACTATCGCTGCCATCGTTGAGGTTGAATGATCTGCAGACAACCATCGAGACGATAGTTTTTCGTTAAGACTGCTATCAGTGCCTTCGTGCTACTGCGTCCGATATGTGTAAAATCTTGTACGAACTTAGGAATAGATCCAAATCCGCAAGTTGCTTGATTTTGATGTCTGTGCTTGCGACGCATGTACAGGTTGGTTATTTTATTGTCGGCGTAGCACCAACTTAGAATTCGGAAGTCGGGACTTTCTTTCGAAGTTTTATCTGTCAAACTAATTGATGCGTTGTTTAGCGCATCTTTAGGCGAATCCAGCGCACTACTTCCGAAATTGGGAAAGTTGCCTGTATCTGGAGAAAAATCCAACCTCGGTATAGAAAGCGTTCTAAATTTGTTCCGCATAGACAATAAGACAATTTTCTAAACGGTTTGCCGATTTTTGATGAATAATAGTTAAAAATCTGGATTTTCAGAATAATATTTGACACTTCCTTGATCGAACGGTTAAAAACCATGTGGAAATTGCTGAGCTATTACGTCCAAAGTTTCTTATATCTTCGTGATGGTCTCCGATTTTCGCAATCGCAAAGTGTACCCCATAATAAACACACTTAGTTTTTATTTCTGCAGCTTGGCAAAAATTGCGCCGGCAAAATCAAAAACGGATATTCCGGCAAAAATTACGTTTGTTAACTGATTTTCGGCTAATTATTTGCTGATTTTCAGCAACTTTGACAGAAATCTCGGCAAAAAACATGTTTGCTGGGGCACGGCAGTGCGTATCTCGGTAAAAGTTGAACATTTTGCTGAGATCCCGGTAAACAAAATAAGTGTGTAGAAAAAACAGATGTAGTCCTACGCGAGCAATGCGGCTTAAAACTGGTGTTGAATCTGGATCCTCCACGCTAAGCGCTTCTCAACTGATACGCTAACCATCCGGACTACGTACCAGATGAAAAAAGAAGCGACTAAAGGCTATCGTAATACACGGCATGTGGATGTGGGAATTATTAAGAGGAAGGGTAACAGAGATAGCAATGGGTGATACGTGGAATTGGCACCATGCAGATTCGTGTGCTTTTCCGTCATCAAGCTAAATGAAATCGTGAAGATTGTGTGAGTCAAAGTTATATTGCTGCATGCATGATTCATATCCTTTTTGCAAGAAGAACCAATGAGAGTCGTCAAAACCAAATAAACCGAGTTAACGAAATGAGTTGGCATAAAAAGTATCACATTATCTGAGCTTAATGCAAAGAATGCTAAAAAAAAACAATAGTTTTGGGTGCTTTAGTTTATTGTAACACTAGCAGACCCGACGAACTTCGTTTCGCCTAAAATTGATTTATTCTCCGATTAGTACTCGAGTTATGCAGAATTTTTTGTTTGATTTGTATGAGAGCCCCCCTTTCCAAAGCGAGAGGGGTCTCGAACCATCTTAAGAACCTCCCCCGCCCACAAAACCTCTGCATACAAATTTTCACGCCGATCGGTTCAGTAGTTTCCGAGTCTATGAGGTTCAGACAGAAGTGCAAGGATACGGACGCGAGCATCTTGACGGATGAACTTGTGGTGATCGGAATGTGGAAGCAGCACTTCGAGAAACATTCAAATGGCACTGACAGTACATGTCACTCGATAAAACACAAACAAAAAAAACTCGCTCGTGGTACACAGTACGAGCGAGCCTGCATGAGCGTGCCAGGACCGTGTGCGTGCTGATTGAGGCTCGATGCCTTCGTAGCGTCTTTTCAACGCTGAGTGCACGCGGCGCCAAAAAGTCGCAGGTGTGCACCGGGAAAAAGCGGTAACGCAGCGTCACCGCGCAGCGTCATGCACACCTGTCTTATTAAGACGGAACGTATAAATTTGTTTCACCAATGGGGTACCAGACTATTCTTTAGAATTTGTCTATCACACGGACACTGTGTCGCGGTCAGTTCGGGCCCAGCCCAAAACTCGCTTTTTATAATAATATGCAAGCAATTTTAAAATAAATATATGGCTTCGCCAGCGAGAGCAAACCGATTCCGATGTGTAATGCGACTCTCGCGGCCCAAGGAAAAAAAAGGATACAAAATATATAAGAAATATAATGCCATAATTATGCATGCACATATCATTCGGTTGCGCACAGCAGACGAGTTTTTACTCCGCAGGACCAACAAATGGGATTGTTGTTGCCGTAGCGGCTGCAGCTCAATTTCTTTCCGATAATTCCAACTCTCAGAAAATGGACGATATATTTCCGAAGAGTGCAAGAAGCGCTGCCACCACACCACTAATTGATCGAAAAAGAGCCTTCGGTCGTGTATATCAAAGTTGCATGCCCCACTGATAAATGTATTCATCCGGCACCTCAATTAGGGTCGTTTAGTGGGTAAGAGTGGGTTAGGAGGAGCGACGTCGGGAAAAATGCTTTCAGTTGCTACCGAATTGAATTTCTGATGAATTCTGCAAGTCTATAATTTCACTCGATGCAATCAGAAGCTTTATGATCATTTTGACTTGGACGAGTTGAATGTGGTGTGAATTAGAAGATCCAATAATACAATCTGAGGAAAGACAAGACCATCATTATTTAATATTTTGTGAAATAAATGTAAACTCGAAATGTCCATATGTAGATTGATTTGAGGATGTATACTTTCATAACTTTAAAGGGAATTCATTATAATATACTTAAACAACTCAATCATGGCGAGGCGTTAGAACTGTGAACGCTTCGTACAATATGTATGACATATAATCACAAACGTGCAAATTTTCTTCATCGCCGATTCATGAATCCACACTTACGTTTCCCATGGTCTCTATTCCAAGGCTGCAATCGTGGCGAGAAAAAGCGGTCACCGCAAATTGACAAGCGAGAAGCCTAGCCATAACTCGCACCCCCGCTACTCGACTTGTGAGGATAGAAAGGTGAAATTTTAATCACATCTACTTTGCAATTCATTCGTAAACCACATTCTGACGGACATCCATACTGAATGGGAATCGGGCGGTGCACCGAAACAAGTCCTGCTGGGCCTGCAGTCTGCACTCAGTCATTCGTTTGTTCATATTTAATCAGATAACCGCGCGAAACGGGTCAACGATGAGGATCAAACTAATAAAGTAATTAGATTTTTTTCGGCCTCCGTGGTACACCTCCATCCATGTCCATGCGGTGAATTGTTTGCGTGCGGTAGACCAAGGAACTATGGATGTGCAAGTGGCTTAAAGATAGTATTTTTTCCTCTTCTTAAGTTACACACTTGGAGTTACTGTTCGGAGCTTATGCAATTCCAATTAATTGAAAACACAAAAGAATATTCAACATTAACTTCGTGTATTTCTATTCATTGCCAATTTTTTGAGCAATCATAAAATTAGTTTCTGTATGTTGACTTTAAATAATGGAAGCAAATGGAAGACTCTTTTTCTTCTTCATCTTATTTGCATTACATCCCCCACTGAGACATTGCGGCTTTGCAGCTTAGTATTCATTAAGCACTTCCATATTTGTTAAGTGTGAGGTTTCTCAGCCAAGTTACCATTTCCATACCATGGGGCTAACACGATGATACTCCTATGCTTAGGGAAGAAGAGAAAATTTCCAACTAGTATCTTACCGCACGCCTAAGGAAGTCTTCTGAATGGAAGATTATTTGTAGAATTAAATATGTTGAACTTTCTACCATAATAATTTAAGCTTTTGTGGCTATACTTATACCCTTCGCAATCAGTTTTTGGACCATAACTTCGAAACGAAACGTAGCGAGTTACTAAAATGTAACATAATGCGAAAAAAACGAACTAAATAGTGAATAACACAAAAATGGAAACAGTTTTACCCGTCTTGTTTGCAAGTTCCCCATAGTGAATGGTGCGAAAGGGGCAATTCTATTTGGAAAATATCATTGTTCAAAATAGTACAGTAACACAATGGCACAAACTACACGGCTCGTTTGAAGCCAGCCACAAATAAATTTAAAAGTATTTCCAACAATTTCACAAGGTAAACCGCAAAAGAAGTGCCCACTTGCCGCTATTCCTACCATCGGTTAGTTTCGCCAAGAATGCAAAATAAATCGTTCGATGGAACCGGTGCGGTATATGAGCGAGCGAGGTTTGTGCAATATGCACACAACTTCGTAGGCACCCGAGTGCATTCAAACGGAATAATGTATTAACCGAAGAGTTCAATAATTAACCCACGCGTCCGTTCTTGTGGGTCAGTTTTTGTTCGATATTTAATAGGCTGTGGAGAAAGATACGATCGAATGGTCGGGTGGATTTAGCTCAAGAAGGCAATAAACGTGGGGAAGCTACCGCGAGCGAGCGGTGCCATCAATATTCAACAATGTGTTCAAAAGGTAATTGTTCGAATCGGATGGTTGTGATTGTGGGTAATATTGCTGGTAAACTTGAAACGATTCAATCACAGTCAATCATGACTTCTTCGTTATTTGGGCTTTATGTTTCTATTGGAACTTGGCCTGTCTTGAATTTTGTTGATCCTAACACTCCAGCACGCGCGTTGTACAGCAACACAAGGAAAAACATCGCTTGCGTTACACTCCACGAGCGAGTCGGCTTGAGCGTTTCAGGACCGTGCACATGCTGAACGGTTAAGATTGTTTCTAAAATTGTGGGGATTATTTCCGTACATTTTCTGCTTTACACAACACAAATTCTATTAAAATGACACTTATAGCTCTCTGCTTCAACCCTTAATTAGTCAACTTAGTTAACCATAGAAAATATTTTAATTAGGCAACAATACAGAAATTGGTTAGTGGAAAGTTAGTTCTTGTTACGCAAGATTGTCGGATTGATAAAAAATAAAATAAAAACCCTCATCAATGATTGGCTTTAGCCGGTTAGTTCCACCTGTGTCCCGAACCAGATCGGGCTTCTGTACAAACTTTCAAGACTTTTAGAACTTTTGAACAATAGTTACAATGTATTTTTCGTTATCTAAGTAAAGAGTTACAACGAAACCCATTATCTTGAAAGACCTACTAAAAGTGGATAAACAATTTGAAAGAACAGTAATCATATAGTCATTACTCAATGAGAAATATAAATCGGAAAATTTAATTCAGCTGAGAGCGCAATGATCAGTTTTTGTTTTCAGAGCTTCATCCGCTGGCATCTAATCGGGCTAAAGGTAATAACTTCGAGGAATAAATTTTGATATACACATTTATGACCGGATGCCATTGGAGAAGTCATTTACTTATAGAAATAACGAACGCATGTGCGTATGCGAGGAAGAAGCAAATGAGAAACCACTGAAACTGAAATCATTCAAACCGAGACCAATGAAGATGAATGGGGTCGAACAAAAACACGTTTCAAAAGCTGGTGCTCGGATTAGGTGTCTTAGGGTCTGTCTCATTTGGAGAATTAAACTTAAAAGTGACAGTTCGAAAATTAAAAAATCACCCCGTTATAAAAATGGCTGGTGCTACCCAGCAATTCCAATAGGACATCGATGGAAAATGATTCGATATCTGTCAAAAGTAATCTTGCTCTGCGAGCAGGGTTATTCGATAATTATGGAAATGTCACTTCTAAGTTTAATTTCAGTTTAATTATCCAATTGAGACAGACCCTTAAGGGGAATAAACCGTTGAGCTGTTCAACGCAATATCGTCCTAGTAGAAAAGATTTTGGAGAAATTTAAAAACATTCATATCTTATTGCATCGTGGATGCTAACTCTATTCGCTAGGAGATGAATGAACATTGTCATCAAAAGGAAAAGAAGAATCAAAAAATTCCATAACAATATATGAGATGCAATAAGTTTTAAAATTTGAAACCTGTAATTTGTTTTAAATAATTTAAGGCACGATGTTGGACTTTTGATTACCTACATTATCCAGCTTTCCATGCTCGCCATAATGGCGGATGGTATGAAAAGTTTGACATTAACTGCTTTCAGCCACTGAACTATCAGAAAAATATATTAATCTCTTTTAGTGGAATGTATTCAACTTCGCAAGTCGAGTCAAGTAGAGACACTGAAGACGACCACACAGTTATGGTCGAAATACGTGGTCGAAAATAATTGGTGGAATTAAAAGGAGACCACTGAACTATTTTTTTGTCTAAGCATGCGTTGATGATGCAGTATAACTGCAGGATAACCCGAATAACTGAGGAAATGATAATAGAATACTAAGGACAGGCCAAGTTCCAGTTGGAATGTAGAGCCATTGAAGAAGAATAATATTTTATTTTAGACATATATTTTGGTGTATCAATTTGTGGATGGAATGTTTGAATTGGTGGCACCCGTTTATTCGTCCCTGATCGGAAACAGCAAAACAATGTCCTGGGTCTTTGTTGTTAGACATTTTTGCGTGGAGAATTTTGTTCCTTGAGCATTCTCTCAGAAGAAAAATAGACTACATATAAAGAAATATACTGATTATGTTGGTTAGACGTTTCAGAATACAGACATATAATTTTATTCTACGTAGTGATGTTATATTAAACCATTTTGTCTATTCTCGAGTGAACCATCTATATAGTTCAATTAGAACATTCTCGCCTCATTCGAATAGTTTATTTTACTTGTAAAACTACTCCAATAGATTTTGACCCTTAAATGAAATGATTACCAAAATTTATTTTACGCATTTGAATTTTCGCATTGCGTGTAGGGGAAATGACGGCTTTGGCAGGTTTTGTTCTATTATTGTCAGGGGGGTTTTTGTTGACCAAATATTATGAAACTTGGCCACAATATTCTTTGATATGCAAAGAATGTTTGGGCCAAATTTGAGCATAATTAGTTATAGAAAACCTCCATGACAATAATAGAACAAAACCTGCCAAAGCCGTCATTCCCCCTTCTTCTTCTTCTTATTGGAATTAAATCCCCACACTGGGACAGAGCCGCCTCGCAGCTTAGTGTTCATTAAGCACTTCCACAGTTATTAACTGCGAGGTTTCTAAGCCAAGTTACCATTTTTGCATTCGTATATCATGAGGCTAACACGATGATACTTTTATGCCCAGGGAAGTCGAGACAATTTCCAATCCGAAAATTGCCTAGACCGGCACCGGGAATCGAACCCAGCCACCCTCAGCATGGTCTTGCTTTGTAGCCGCGCGTCTTACCGCACGGCTAAGGAGGGCCCTAACATATTATAACAAGCCATGGTAACGTCATTCCCCCTATTTCCTTTTATTTCAAATCAGTCCCAACCCGGGATGGAATCCAAAAGAGAATAGAAAAATCTCTCACTTATCATCTCTGCATACACATACAATATGTAGCATACCGTGAGAGACTTTTTTTCGCAAGCTGTCATGACAAAAAATTGATTCGGGAGGCCACACCTCATGATAAATTTCTTTCAAGAAGCTCCAAACGCGGGTAGCATTTCAACTTGTTCTACACAGCTGTGCTGTCCCCAACACAAAATGAGCGAAAACAAAACGAGAATCATTACTTCTCTATGGGGACTGCCTATCCGATTCTGTTTTTCGCACTTGTATACAAGTTTGATAAATTTGTTACCATGGCTTGTTATAATATGTTACCACAAGGTAACATTTGTTATGATTTGTTTGATACCGAGCGTGAGAAATTAGTTTAATTAGAGTAGAGTGGGGCAAGAGTGCGCGTGGAGTAAGAGTACGTTTTCGATTTCCTGAAGTAATAAAAAAAGATAAACTAGCAGCACTGCATCAGTTTGACAGTTATTCTGGCCAACGATTATCATGTGTAATTGTAAACGATTTGAATAAACAACAAGGGAGATATGGAGTAAGATAACTTTTTGGTCATTTTGCTAAAAATAATTGGATTTCCGCAACTAGTATTTCATTACCATATATACGTTCAATCAGGTGAACATTATACCATTTCGATAACCTATTGTATAGAGTTCTTTATGGTACAGAACACCAATCCGGTTGGTTTTCCAAGAAGTCAAAACCATTGCTTGAATAATTTTTGGGACTGTGGGGTAAAAGTACGCAGGAACCGATGGGACAATAGTACGCGTATGAATCTTCAAGTTATGATGTCAAAACCAGTTCTCTGGCCGAAATAAGACTTCTTCCAAAGCGTAAAGATCCACAACTAAGAAAAAAGGGAGAGAATTTGAAATTATCAGGATTTTTAGGATAAGTTGAAATAATTCGGTGTTAGAAAGGACCGAACAAAGCACTGAAGCGAAATAATGAAATTGTATTAGGACTTGTTGTACAACAAAACATAGTACGAAAACACAATTTCATCTAAATGATAATTTCATTTAATCAAAAGAAACATTCATAAATTACGCAACGTATAGCTGGGAGGGGTTGCGAGATGTGTGAGGATCCATATAATTTTTAGAGGATTCATACAAATAGTGTAAGATAGGGGGGGGAGGGGTGATGAAATATCCAAATTTTACGTTACGTGATTTGTGGACTTTCTTTAAGGAAAATGCCTTTGTATACGCCACGCGTAACCTGATATATATTTTCACCTCTGTAGTTTTTTGTATATATAAAAAAACAATGGTTTTTCGTATGAAAGTGCACATTTTTAGGACCCCCTTCCCCTACGTAATCTTTAAACATTCCCTAATATATACTCATTAAACATCAATTAATTGTTATTAACTCTTATTTGTGTCAATTTATACTTAAAGCACATGATTGGATAAATGCGTACTCTTACCCCACCCGATGCGCACTTTTACCCCACCGGTGGGGTAAGAGTGCGTTTTTCACTTGTCTTGCAATAAGGGTTCTACTAAAACGAATCTCAATAATTTCAATATTTTTTCCACTGGGTAACATAAAGGAAGAGTATATGAATCATCGACACTGATTTGATATGCAGAAGCTTGCTACATAAGGGCCACATGATCGATTGAAAACTAAGTGCGTACTCTTGCCCCACTCTACTCTATTATTATATTAGGGACAAGTAGATAAACGGTCAGTTTGAATGGGGTGGTCGACATTAGAAAACGCAGTGTCGGACGGACACTCATCTTCAATGGGTGATATCGGAGAGAGCATCAGAAATGAGGAACGTGCGTTTAAAGCCGAAAGGTAACCGTGGTCACCCACCGGTCTCGGGAAAAGTTCGAGGTGAAGAGAGTTGGTGACTAACTGTAGTAGAGGCGAGACGTTTTTTGTGAATGGTTGTACGGTGAGATCGCGTGTGAAAGTTTCTGTGGTTGCGATCGACAACCGCCATCGCCAGAGTGATTTTGTGCCGGACTCGTGGTCACATTCGCGACCCACAACTACTTGTCGAGCAGCACCCACCGCTTGTCTTCGTCAGACACCTTCGTTCACGGAATCCGCGAGTCGCACTCCGTCAGCATTGGCCGGTCGCCACCGCCAGCCGCTTTCTCCAGCGGCATTTGTCAGCCATACTCGCCGCGGCAATCGAGCCGCATTCTTCATCGTCCTTGGCTTTTCGAGCCACCAACGCCGGCCACACCCGTTGCCCGCAAGCACCTGTTGAGAAGCATTCGCCACTCGCCTTCGTCGGCCGCCCTCGTGGCATTCGCAAGCCTAACCGCATCCCCATTTGCTGATCGTAATCGCCAGCCGCTCTCTCCACCGGTATTTGTCAGCCGCCCTCGCCGTGGCAATCGAGCCGCATTCATCATCGGCCCTTGTCTTTTCCGAGCCGCCATCGCCGGCCACATTGGATCGGCATTGGCTAGCTGCCATACCTGGTTGAGCCACCCTCAACGGTCACTATCGCCCGCCACCCTCGTCCGCAGCATTCGTGAGCCACACTCGGTCCGCCTTTACCGGCTCCATCGCTGGTGGTACTCGCCAGCCACACGCAAGCCGCATTTGCCGGCCGCCATCAACAGTTGCCATCGGATGTGGCCTTCGTCGGCCGCAATCAACAGCCGCCATCGTCATCCACAATTTAACGGTACTCATCGGCCGCATCCGCTAGCCGTATATGCCGACCACTCTGTCAACCATCCATTTCTGAATAATAAAACCCAGATTGATCCACCTAGCGTCGGTGGTGCCTTTCTCGCATTTTCCATTTTCGAATCCATTTTCTTCATAATTTTTGAACCCAATGACCGATCATCATAAAATTCAATAGTGATCAACAAGGCTTTGTCCCCTGTCGAATGAAACTTGTTGCGAGAAAATCGGTTAAGGTTACTATACGAAAAGTTGTCTAATGTTTTTTATAGCTTTTGTGCACACACATACACACACACATACACACATACATACACGCGGACAGACAGACATGTGCTCAGCTCGTCGAGCTGAGTCGATAGGTATATAATACTATGGGTCTAAGAGGCTTCTATAAAAAGTTCGTTTTCGGAGTGAAATGATAGCCTTTCGGTACAACTTAGTTGTACGAGAAAGGCAAAAAGGTAATTACAAATAATTCTCGTTCGATAGGGTTCTCACGCTCCGAAAGCTCCTTTACGTCAGATCGCCCTGAGACCCGGAGCTAAAAGAGGCCTTCTGTGCCCGGCCCCGCTTAGCTGCCGTGGCTAGACCAGCGGCTTGGGGTTAAGTACAGTGCCCTTCCCGCACTGAGCAGTTCCGGGGTCAAATAATTGAGTCTTATAGATTCGAAACAGTTTTTGTCTTTCTTTTATCATTGTTCGTTATCTTTTGAAAGCGATTTCTGCAAACCCTGGTCCCAAATGCATATAAAGTTGTCGCCTCTGGTTAATCAAGAAATTATCAGATCTTGACTCAGGGTTCGTATCGCTCACTCAATCTCAGGAGCACAGGTTGCTCCCTCACGGAAATTTTCAGGGAGAAATCACTTTTCGGGAAAGAAAAACAGCCTAGAGAGTGATAACCATTTTTCGCTCACTTCGATTGCCGCCAAACGCTGGTTTGCTCTTTTTCGAGTCTTTTCGTGGCATTTTCAATGTAAATGGTAGTAGCTTATGCAGAACAAATAACTTCATACATATAGCGTGGTGATGTGGCTAGAGTAATGGGTCAAAGTAATGGGTTTCCATGGGAAAACTGTCAAAACGCACGCAAACGTATCAATTGTGTTTGGCCCATAAGCGCATCCCTACGGCTATTATTGTTACTATTCTGGGATCGAATCCCTGCGCGGCCGTACAATTTTATAATTGTTCAGCGATAATTCTCGCGAAAAGTGAATGAGTGGATAAAAGTGATGAAACGAAAAAGGATTTTCATCTAATAGGCAAGGTTTTCGTTTATCATCCAAGGCTAATTGTAGAGAAAGATTGATGGGTGAAAGATGATCCTCAAAATAAACAACGAAAAAAGATTCTCCCTTGGCCCGAGAAACGCTTGCTTTGGTCTCATTGAAACGAAAAGTTGAAACCATGATCTTGACGCATTATCTGTTTGTGTTTATTATTATTATTATTTATTCAGACTAACGCCGAATTGGCCTGTGCGGTATATAAGAGTCTTCTCCATTCGGCTCGGTCCATGGCTACACGTCGCCAACCACGCAGTCTACGGAGGGTCCGCAAGTCATCTTCCACCTGATCGATCCACCTTGCCCGCTGCGCACCTCGCCTTCTTGTGCCTGTCGGATCGTTGTCGAGAACCATTTTCACCGGGTTACCTGGTCCGACATTCTGGCTACGTGCCCGGCCCACCGCAGTCTTCTGATTTTCGCGGTGTGAACGATGGATGGTTCTCCCAACAGCTGATGCAACTCGTGGTTCATTCGCCTCCTCCACGTACCGTCCGCCATCTGCACCCCACCATAGATGGTACGCAGCACTTTCCTTTCGAAAACTCCGAGTGCGCGTTGGTCCTCCACGAGCATCGTCCAGGTCTCGTGTCCGTAGAGAACTACCGGTCTTATAAGCGTTTTGTAGATTGTCAGTTTGGTACGGCGACGAACTCTATTCGATCGGAGCGTCTTGCGGAGTCCAAAGTATGTACGATTTCCAGAGACTATGCGTCTCCGAATTTCGCTGCTGGTATCATTTTCGGCAGTCACCAGTGAGCCCAAGTACACAAATTCTTCTACCACCTCGATTTCGTCACCACCGATGCCAACTCGCGGTGGGTGCCTTCTCTTGAACCTCTTCCTATCATGTACTTTGTCTTCGACGTGTTGATGACTATTCCGATCCGCTTGGCTTCCCTCTTCAGTCTGATGTAGGCTTCCTCCATCTTCTCAAAGTTTCGTGCCATAATATCTATGTCGTCGGCGAAGCCAAATAGCTGGACGGACTTATTGAAAATTGTACCACTCGTGTTAATCCCTGCTCTTCGTATTACCCCTTCCAAAGCGATGTTGAATAGCAGACACGAAAGACCATCACCTTGCCGTAACCCTCTGCGGGTTTCGAAGGAACTTGAGAATGCCCCTGAAACTCGAACTACGCACATCACCCGATTCATCGTCGCTTTGATCAACCGTGTCAGTTTATCCGGAAATCCGTTTTCGTGCATTAGCTGCCATAGCTGGTCCCGATCGATTGTATCATATGCGGCTGTGAAGTCGATGAATAGATGATGTGTGGACACGTTGTATTCGCGGCATTTCTGCAGTACTTGGCGAATGGCGAACACCTGGTCCGTGGTGGAGCGTTCGCCCATAAAACCCGCCTGGTACTGCCCCACGAACTCCCTTGCAATTGGTGCTAGTCGACGGCATAAAATTTGGGAGAGTACCTTGTAGGCGGCGTTCAGCAATGTGATTGCGCGGTAGTTGCTACAATCCAGCTTATCGCCCTTTTTGTAGATGGGACACACGACACTTTCCTTCCACTCCTGCGGCAAAACTTCCTCCTCCCAAATCTTGGTAATGACCCAGTGCAGCGCTCTAGCCAGTGCCTCACCACCGTGTTTAAATAGCTCTCCTAGTAGTTGATCAACCCCAGGGGCTTTGTTGTTCTTCAGCCGGCCAATCTCCTCCTGGATTTCCTGGAGATCCGGAGCCGGTAGAAATATGTCCTGCGCGCGTTCCCCCAGGTCCATCACCATACCGCCTTCTTCGTCTGCCACATCGCCATTCAGGTGCTCTTCGTAGTGCTGCCGCCACCTTTGGATCACCTCACGCTCGTTCGTAAGAAGGTTCCCGTTTATGTCCTTACACATATCAGGCTGTGGCACGTGGCCCTTACGTGAACGGTTCAGCTTCTCATAGAACTTTTGTGTGTTATTAGCGCGGTACAGTTGCTCCGTCTCTTCACGGTCTCGATCTTCCTGCTGAGGTTTTTTCCTCCGGAAAATCGAGTTTTGTCTGTTCCGTGCCTGTTTATATCGTGCCTCGGTCGCCCTCGTGCGGTGTTGCAGCAATCTCGCCCATGCTGCATTCTTCTCTTCTACTAACTGCTCACATTCGCCGTCATACCAGTCGTTTCTCTGATCCGGGGGCACCGTGCCAAGTGCAGCGGTTGCGGTGCTACCAATGGCGGATCGAATATCTCTCCAGCCGTCTTCAAGAGACGCTGCGCCTAGCTGCTCTTCTGTTGGGAGTGCCACTTCCAGCTGCTGCTCGTATTCTTGGGCTAGTCTACCGTCTTGTAGCCGCCCAATGTTAAGCCGCGGCGTCCGACTCCGACGCGCTGAATTTCCAAAATATGGTGCACCGGATTGGAAAAGACGCAAATTTTCGCTAATCAGCACAACTATTTGAACCGAGGAGAATGCCACAGGTATTTCCAACCCGAAAAAACCAGCATGTTCTGAGTATATACCGCAAAAAGAGGGCATATCAAGTGCGTTTTTTCGTCTGTTACTTGTGGGATGTGTCGTATTTCACGGGATTTTGCGGCTTAGAAAAACTCGTTATTCCCTCAATTTGAATTGTTAGACAACGATAAGATCTCTGCTCTCAGATGGTCTATTGACTAGCTACAGAGATCTCATGCAGAAGACACTAACTCATTTTCTCTTCATGAATTATGCTGGGCTGGTCTTTATCTGCAATACATTTTTAGTTTAGCAAAATTTGCATAACCAAATATTCAATTAGAATGAGCTAAGAAAATAATATTACAAATAAACATCAAGATTTGTGTTATAGGAGCTTAAAGAAGCAAAGGCCGCGATAGAATGATCATACTTTTATATGTACCATAACCCATAAAACATAAACCCCCCCCCCCCCCCCCAAAGACAAAATTTTCAGAAGAAATTTTCTTTTCGAAAAAAAAAACGATCAGTGGGTAATGTCTGTGACATAACCGCAAAGTGGACGTAGTAGGACTTGACTTGACCATGCCTTTAAGATACATAATATGGCCAAATTTCTCACATCAACTATTTTGGATAAATAATCTTTGTTGCATACCATTCCTTGGCAAAATCTTCTCATCAAACCGACACATAAATCAAATCTACCTCGAACAAGAATCATCAAAAAAAAATTGAGGAAATATCTGTCCGGTCACGAAATATTAGCCCCGACAGTGAACAACCGTCCCACTGAAGGACTGCCTGAAATAAGCCACAAGTTGGCTCAGCAGGGGATGTAGACTGTATCTCAGCCCTTCCACTGAAGAGCCTTCTAATCCGTGCGATAGCGACTGAAGGAGAACATTATTTTTAACTCTTAGAGCCTTGAAAAAGGCTGTTTGCTACGGCTAAGTGCAAAAAGTATGAAAACGATCTTTTCAAATAACCGCGAATTTCTAGTGATGGTATAAAAAAGTCTGAATGCTCTGCGAGCGAATGCACTTTTCTTTTATACTACTTAATTTTGAATCTTCTCTGCTTCCCAATTGGTGGGCCAATCAGCTAGTGTCTTGTATCCCGCTTCTTTGTCAGCCAAAGCGTCATCATCATCAACGCGTTCGAGAAGGGCTTCTTCTTTTTTACGCTTGTTGCTCGCTGCTGGCGTCTATTTCCTAACGGGACTTTTCGCTAGATACAGGCCAATAAGCTCGCTTAGAATTGCAGTTCAGGTGGGAAGTACGTGTTCTTTTCTAAGACAACATTGTTAGTAGTAGAAGGAAGGAAACACCCGGACATGGGATTTCGGGGTTAGGGACAAAAGGTCGAAAGACAAAAGGTCGAAAGGACAAAAGGTCGAAAGACAAAACGTCGAAAGACAAAATGTCGAAGGGACAAAAGGTCGAAAAGGACAAAAGGTCGGAAGGGACAAAAGGTCGAAAGGACAAAACGTCGAACGGGACAAAAGGTCGAAAGGACAAAACGTCGAACGGGACAAAAGGTCGAAAGAAAAAAATGTCAATAAGATCAAAAAGACGAAAGGGACAAAAGGTCGAAATAGACAAGAAACTGAAACGGAAAGAATCAATCTCGCAACAGAGTTGGCCTACACAGTTGGCAAAAAAATCTGCTCTCTTATTTTTCACTATTTTTAACAATTAGATAAACTTCATTCAGTGAGTACAACTAATAGATGGATGTTTGAGTTTTCTAAATGTCACTTCGATTAGTCAAAATGGCGCACACCGCACATCAAATACACTGGCGTGTATTACACGCAGGTGTATTTTTAATGCACGCGTCTGCATGGCTGAGGCGTGCACTATTTTGACAGATCAAAGTAACATTTAGAAAACCTAGACATCAATCTATTATTTGCACTCATTGAATGAATTTTATTTAATTATTAAAAATGGTGAAAAATAAAAGAGCAATATTTTTGCAAACTGTATAGGACAACTCTGTCTTGTGCAATACAGGTTTTATTTCAACAATCTTTTTTATCTCTAACAGAACTATCTAGATATTCTTAATATTGTTTCATAGTCATTACTCCTTCTTTGAAAATGGCTCATTCTTCAACTTTGATTAATGTGATGAGTGTGTAATTTCTGCTTGAATTTAAATGCATTTCACAAATTCCTTTGGAATACACAAAACTTGTTATCAGCCTGTTCTTGATCGACCTTTTGACTTTTCGACCTTTTTGTCCTTTTCGACCTTTTGTCCCTTTCGGCCTTTTGTCCTTTTCGACCTTTTGTCCCTTTCGACCTTTTGTCCTTTCGACCTTCTGTCCCTTTCGACGTTTTGTCCTTTCGACCTTTTGTCTTTCGACCTTTTGTCTTTAGACGTTTTGTCCTTTCGACCTTTCGTCTTTCGACCTTTTGTCATAGATTCGGGATTTCGGGTGATAAGATTTAGAATTGGTAACATGGGACGATCATTCAGTCACGTTCGCTTTGTGTGCGGTCAATATCAAACAATGTTTATCTACAAATGTTTTTATCAATGCCAAAAAATCCAACATTTGATGAAAAATCGATTGATAGTTTATTAATGTTTGAGCTGTTATCGGTGTTTTTTTTATCCAAATAACATTATGTGAGAGATTTGGACATCTTATGAATCTTTAAAGGCATGGTCAAGCGAAGTCCTTCGTCCACTTCGCGGTTAAATCAGAAAAATTATCCACTGTTAGTTTGATTTATGAAAATCACGCATAAAATTTTATCTCTAGAATATTGGATTTGGCACCCAAGTACAATTTCTATCCCGAAGGGTATTGAAAGCATTGATATTGATCTCTATTATTGGTTCTCTGAAGAACCGTTTGTTTTTTGGACATACAGGGGATGGACAAAATAATTAGGATAGGCAAATTTTGGGTAAAATTAGATGTGTTGTAACTACCTTAGTTATCATCCGATTTTAACAATTCAGGCATGCCTGAACTAGAAAATTAATGCAGTTTGGCGGTATGTCCATGGAACCGACTATGGCCACCGAAATCCGGAGATATTTCGGGTTTTTCGGAGGTAGGTTCAAAACCGTAAATTTGAGGTGAATATTAGGAGAAGTTGTGGTTAAAAATTGAATAATATTAGTAACCACAAATGAAGTAGGGCTCTTGCTGATTGGAACCATATATTGAGATTTGGAATCGGACCAGAATCAAGTGAGATATGGCCATTTCTTTGAAATCGGTTCCGATCGATACTTATCAAAAGGATCAGGCCACAACTTCATTTGAATCTCGCTTTTTGATAGATGGTCTACTATGATTTTATTCTAGAAGGCCTCTAATGTGTCGAGAATGAAAAACCAATTGAATAAACGGATCCTGGAGTCGCTGGGATGTCCCCGGGGAACCTGTGGAGGGGGACATTTAAGTTTCAGCACCAAAACCAGTCATTCGACGGCTCTTTTTTCAAGGCTTTCGATCAGGAGGCGAAGTATGAATATAAAATGGTCCATTGACGACTCTGACCGCTTCCAGGACCTACGGATTGGCCCGGGGGAACCTGTGGAAGGGGACATTTTAGTTTTACAACCAAAATCAGTCGTTCGACGGCTCTATTTTCATGGTTTTCGATCAGGAAGCGAAGTATGAATATAAAATGGTCAATATATGGTTCTGACCACTTCCAGGACCTACGGATTGGCCCCGGGGAACCTGCGGAAGGGGACATTTTAGTTTTACCACCAAAACCAGTCGTTCGACGGCTCATTTTTCATGGTTTTCGATCAGGAAGCGAAGTATGAATATAAAATGGTCCATTGACGGCTCCGACCGCTTCCAGGACCTACGGATTGGCATGGGGGAACCTGTGGAAGGGGACATTTTAGTTTTACCAAAAAAACAGTCGTTCGACGGCTCTTTTTTTGTGGTTTCCGATCAGGAAGCGAAGTTTGAATATAAAATGGTCAATTGACGGCTCTGACCGCTTCCAGGATCTACGGATTGACCCCGGGGAACCTGTGGAAAGATACATTTTAGTTTTAGCACCATTTTAGGGGTTGGCCCCGGGGAACCTGTGGAAGAGGCCATTTTTGTTTTACCACCAAAACCAGTCGTTCGACGGCTCTTTTTTCATGGTTTTCGATCAGGAAGCGAAGTATGAATATAAAATGGTCCATTGACGGCTCTGACCGCTTCTAGGATCTACGGATTGGCCCTGGGGAACCTGTGGAAAGGGACATTTTAGTTTTAGCACCAAAACCAGTCATTCGAAGGCTCTTTTTTCATGGTTTTCGATCAGGAAGCGAAGCATGAATATAAAGTAATCCATTGAGGGCTCTGACCGCTTTCAAGACCTACGGATTGGCCCCGAGGAACCTGTGGAAGGGAACATCTTGGTTTTACCACCAAAACCAGTCATTCGACGGCTCTTTTTTCGTGGCTTTCGATCAGGAAGCGAAGTATGAATATAAAATGGTCAATTGATTGCTCTGACCGCTTCCAGGATCTACGGATTGGCTCCCGGGAACCTGTGGAAAGGGACATTTTAGTTTTAGCACCAAAACCAGTCATTCGAAGGCTTTTTTCATGGTTTTCGATCAGGAAGCGAAGTATGAATATAAAATGGTTCATTGGCGGCTATGATTGCTTCCAGGACCTACTCCTCCTTGCCTCCGAGGAACCTGTGGATGAGGACATTTTATTTTTAGCACCAAAACCAGTCATTCGACGGCTCTTTTTTCATGGTTTTCGATCAGGAAGCAAAGTATGAATATAAAATGGTTCATTGTCGGCTCTGACCTCTTCCAGGACCTACAGATTGGCTCCGGGGAACCTGTGGAAGGGGACATTTTAGTTTTAGCATCAAACCCAGTCATTCGGAGGCTCTTTTTTTCATGAATTTCGACCAGGAAGCGAAATTTGAATTAAAAATGGTCCATTGACGGCTCTGACCGCTTCCAGGACCTACTGATTGCCCCCGAGGAACCTGTGTATGAGGACATTTTAGTTTTAGCACTAAAACCATTCATTCGATTTTCGATCAGGAAGTGAAGTATGGATATAAAATGGTCCATTGACGGCTCTGACCGCTTCCAAGGCCCACGGATTGCTCCTGGAGAATCTGTGTAAGGGAACATTTTATTTAAAGCATCATAACCAGTCATTCGACGGATCTTTTCTAGTGGTTTCGATTAGCAATCGAGAAATGAATATAAAAGGGACCATTGAGGGCTATGACCGCTTTCTGGACCTACAGATTGGCCCAGGAAACCTGTTGGAGGGGACATTTTAGTTTTAGCACCAAAACTAGTCATACAACGGCTCTGTTTTCATGGCTTTGGATCAGGAAGCGAAGTATGAAGTAGGCAGGTTCCCGGTGAGCTATCCGTAGGTCCAGAAAACGGTAAGAGACGTCAATGGTCCATTTCTTGTTCATACTTTACATTCTGATTGAAATCCATGAAAAAAGAGCCGTCCAATGATTGGTTTTGTGCTAAAACTAAAATTTCCCCTTCTACAGTTCCCCGGGGGCAATCCGTTAGTCCTGGAAGCGGCCAGAATCATTAATGGTCCAATTTATACTCATACTTCGCTTTCTGATCAAAAATCACGAAAAGCCGTCGAGTTATTGGTTTTAGTGCTGCAACTTAAATGTTCCTTTCCACTGGTTTTCCGGGGGGCATCTGTAGATGCTGAGAGCGGTCAGAGTCATCAATGGTCAATTTTATATTCATACTTTGCTTTTATTAAAGAAGAGCTGTCGAATGATTGATTTTGGTGTAAAAACTAAAATGTCCCCTTCCACAGGTTCCTCGGGGGCAATCCTTGGGTCATGGAAGCGGTCAGAGCCGCCAATGATCCATTTTACTTTCGTACTTCGCTTCCTGATCGATAACCATGAATGAAGAGCTATCGAATGGCTGGTTTTTGTGCTAAAACTAAAATGTCCCCTTCCACAGGTTGCTCGGGGCCAATCCGTAGATCCTGGAATCGGTCAGAACCGTCAATGGACCATTTTATATTCATACTTCGCTTCCTGATCGAAAACCATGAAAAAAGAGCCGTTGAACGACTGGTTTTTATGGTAAAACTAAAATGTCCCCTTCAATAGGTTCCTCGGGGCCAATCCGTAGATCCTGGAAGCGGTCAGAGCCGTCAATGGACCATTTTATATTCATACTTCGCCTCCTGATTGAAAACCATGGAAAAAGAGCCGTCGAATGACTGGTTTTGGTGCTCAAACTTAAATGTCCCCCTCCACAGGTTCCCCGGGGACATCCCAGCGACTCCAGGATCCGTTTATTCAATTGGTTTTTCATTCTTGACACACTAGAGGCCTTCTAGAATAAAATCATAGTGGACGATCTATAAAAAAGCGAGATTCAAATGAAGTTGTGGCCTGACTCCTTTGATAAGTATCGATCGGAACCGATTATAGAGAAATGGCCATATCTCACTCGATTCTGGTCCGATTCCAAATATCAATATATGGTTCCAATCAGCAAGAGCCCTACTCCATTTGTGGTTACTAATATTATTCAATTTTTAACCACAACTTCTCCTAATATCCACCTCAAATTTACGGTTTTGAACCTACCTCCGAAAAACCCGGAATATCTCCGGAATTCGGTGGCCATAGTCGGTTCCATGGACATACCGTCAAACTGCATTAATTTTCTAGTTCGGGCATGCCTGAATTGTCAAAATCGGATGATAACTAAGATAGTTACAACACTTCTAATTTTACCCAAAATTTGCCTATCCTAATTATTTTGTCCATCCCCTGTACATGCATGTGGCTTTTCTTCAGCCTGTCTCGGCTCAGCACTGATGCCGGCCGGTCTCGGCTCGACTCTGCTGCTGCTGCTGCTGTCGGTATCTGCTCAGCATTGCTGCTTTGTCGGGTCTGTAGGGTGGACTGCTGATGTACCGGCTAGGTTTCGACTGATGATGGTCGCTTCGATGGTGTCGAGCCGAAAAAGCGGTCGGTGCAGACTTCATTCCCTGCTAAAAGGTGTGAGTGCTGTTCAATCGATGATGCGGTTGCTTCGCTTGTCCCGGTCAGAATGAAAGGAAAAAATCGCGTTGCGCTATTTTATGGCTTCTCGGCAGACCCAGCGGCTGCTCATTCGCTTGTGTCTGCACCAATCAGAACGTGCTAATGGAATGATGCAAGAATTATGCGGTACCCATATTTATAGGTTCCCTTGATCTCAATGTTTTTCATTGAAAACAGTTTCATGCCTATTGAAACAAGATTTTCGGGTCTTATCAAGCATGGACATGGAAGGCATACTTGAAATCTGTCGATTGAGGGGCTTACCGCAGAAATTCGTTCACTGAGACGAACGCTATTAACGTTTAAAATCTTTCAACACAGCGTAACGCGGTCGATTTGAATATTTTGAAATGACACCCGGTATAGTAAAGAGAGACGTAAGTCCTACGTCAAAAAAGTACAGAAACCCCCCCCCCAGATTTTCTAGCTACGCCACTGGCGCTCTGATATGCAGAGCAAGCTGAACGCCCTGGCTGAACACTTCTAAACGGCGGGTCTCATAATCAACGTCAACAAGACCAAATCGTTGGATGTTAACAAAAAACAACCCCTCCGACTTTACGGTAGTCGGGCAAGCAGTGGAGAAGGTCGAAAACTTTCAATATCGACATAGGAACACGAATCAAGATGGATAGGGTTGCTTTTGCGAGTTTATGAAATATATGGAGATAAAATCAGATTAGTATACGCACTAAATTTCGAATATTCATTTCTAACGTGATATCTGTGTTGTTATACGCCAGTGAGGCTTGGTGTGTATCACTCGAGCAGCACACATGTAGTATCTCTTTAGAGTTGCAGCAATCAAATCGGTTCCAATTGTGTTTCTAGGGCAGCAGAGATCACGCAGAAACTGCAAGTATTCATCAACCGATGTCTACGTTTTATAATTCAGGCCTAGTGGCCATGGCCATCACAACTGGATCTCGAATGCTGAACTCCATCGACGATGCCGTCAGGAACCGATATCAACAAAAATTCGACAGTGTAAATGGAGGTGGGTCTGTCACACATTACGCAAGGGCGGAGACGAAATCAGCAAGCAAATGTTGGACTGGAATCCGGCACGACACCGCAGCAGAGGCAGACCCAGAGGGCTCGTGGCGACGTAGCCTTAACAAAGAAATAAAGGAAACCGACACGAATCTGACCTGTGCCCAGGTCAAGGCTAAAGCGGGTAGCCACCCAGGATGGAGAACTTTTACGTTGGCCCTGTTCATTTTGTAACTTTTTTACATCCTAAACATCTATTCAAACGTTCCACTTCAAATCTATGTGTCAAATGTGAATGTTTTCAAAGTTGGCTTCTAATTAATCGTGTTTTTGTACGTCTTAGCTGTCGCAAGAACCAATAACGTAAGAAGAACTTCTCTTTACTGGCAGGGAATGCATCTAAATATAATTATTTATATTTTAATCCCATGCACTGAAGAGAAACAACTTCAAGACTTTACATTTGAACTAATTGCGAGTAAGGGACGATTCAAATATGACGTCACTCCCCACCTCCCCTCTTGCTTTTTTATATACCTGGTATATGTATACTGTTCTTAGTTAGACCCCCTCCATCCCTGAAACCTTGGTTGTCATATTTGAATGACCCGTTACTTACACTACAATGTGTAACGGTGAAAACCGCTGCACTGTCTTCGACTTGATTTGCATTTTGGGCGTCTTATTTTCATTTTTCAACAACTTGACCTCTAGATCAAATTGTGTGTACCTCGATGCTCACAAAAGTGGAGCAAAAGGTAATTAATCTCTTTAGTAATTACACTCGTAATGAGCGGAGGTAAAGCAGCATGAGCACTCGAAAATGATCCTCATACATCATACTGAGCTCGCGTTCGATGCATGCCTTGGCTGGAATTGGCGGGGCATGCCGGGCCTGCCAACGATTCTCCAAAAGATCGTTTGCTTTGTACATGCAGTCGTACGAACTGTGCAGCATGCGATAATTTTAATTGTTGTTCATTTCATACTTTCAACCGCACTCGACGACGAGTGTTGATCGACGACGAAGCATACAATAAATATTAATACATCAAAACAACAGGTTGCATAATTTTGCACATTTGAAACGAGAGTAAGGCACTCGCTCGACACTTCTTCGCAACTCGTCGATCGAGTGACCGACCGGATGGATTAATTGGGACAGCTGAAAGCTGAAGTAAGGCGATTTTGGAAAATAAAATACAATTTCTGACAAATGTGCTGGAGTAATTACAGTGCTTTCAAATACAGTTGAAAATAATTATCAAGTACTTACCTTGTAATATGAACAACAATGCCGATCGAATGTGAGCAATACCATCCGCTGGTTTTGTTTTCCCATCCGGAGCAAATATAAACATTTTGCTTCTAGTCCCAACCGTAACAGCTCAATAGAAATTCGATTTAAATAATCACAAGTCAAATGAGTCAATTAAAGACGATAAATTATCGAACAAAACCAGCATGGAACCGATCGAGAGTGAAGCTTAGCGCTGCCGCAAATGCAAAACGGATCCTCCTCAATAGGAAGTGAGTGTAACTCGTTTTTGGCATCAGCTCCATGCTGAGAATCGCACACTCCAAAAGCAGCACAAGCGCACAACAACTAACTAATAACTAATGAAGTGTGGATGCAGAGAAAAAGTAATCAACTCGAGAGTGTGGATTTTATTATATTATTAAATTCGGGATGTAGCATCATTAAATTCCAAATTGAAGATTTTTTCTTCGTCAGACTCACGTTCCATGCACAGCAGCGATCACTCCATGTTTAGAAGTATAGTCGTATTCCACACTTACCGCTACCCCTTCATAGCAATTTATAATTTAATTAAACTAATTTTCATTGTTCTATGGGTACCATTTTAGGAAGGCAAGGTAATTTCCACCAATTCTTACCGAGCGCCGAAAGTATATGGAACTTGTGATAGTCCACACACCGCAGCGCAGGGCACTTCCCGAAGGTATCCCATCGGATACTGATTGACTCGTTCCGCTACTTTAGACGTCTTTCTCAAAACGACCAAAATCATAGGGATGTCAAATTTGTTTGAATGGTTGATTCATTATTAACTGTTTGGTAGCAAAATCAGAAGATCTTCATTTTTTTCGACATTTAATATTCGTTTCAATCACCTTTTTCTTCAATACCTATTTTATGATCAGAAAACAGAACCCACTTGAATTTGGTATGTAAAATATAAGGAAGAGGGATTTATAGCTATTCATAGGGTTTGAAAAATCAGGTCAGCTGATGAACGCGTATGGCATCCCTACTCACAACAATTGAAGTCAAAACCCACCGATGATTAACCACCTCTTTATGTGTAGTCATTTGTGCGGAGATTTCAGTTTTCTTCATCTATCCACTCGTTCAAGTCACTTCCTCTCTGGTAGTGACGCAGTCAATCAACTTCTTTGCGGATATGTCTCCGGGTCCTGCTTGCCTCTGACCGTAAGACCGGCTCCAGACAGAAGAAGAGCAAACCTGCGAGCATGTGCTTTGAGTCCAGATTCCATTGACTACCGTTTCGTCATCGTCTTGGATTAGCCCCTGCTCGGCGTAGGACAGCAAACAACTGGAAGGCAAAGCAGAAAGAAGTTGTTGACGATGCTGATGGCGCTAGATCCAGAGTGAGTAGCGTAAAATGGATTTGACTTCACCTCCTTCATTTACCTTCCTTACCAACTTTCTGTTGATTTTTTTTGTCAATAGCCAGATGAGGGCAGAAGTATAGGTAATATAAGTATGGAAGGATGATGCTCATTCATGGGTTTCTTTCGGACTGGTCGTTGTCAATGAACTTTGAATTGGGTCGGACAAGGTGATTCAACTGACATGGCTCTCAGTGGGTAATAGTTTTACACAGTTAGATCATGGGCACCTTTTAATTACATAAAATCATCTTATTATGTAGTTAAGACGAAATTCCATATGAATGACGAAATTGCCCAATACATAAAATTTGTCAAATATATATATATATATATCATATATAATTTTTCTTACTTGTTTTTTTCTTAGTTGACTATGATATTCCTAATCGAACTTTCTTCCAGTTGGTCCTCTGATTTGTTTAAAATGCCAATTATATCTAACCAGTTTAATTTTAAAAAATGTGTTCAATTTATCTTCCTTTTTGCGTTTCTCGTATATTGATTTAACCAATTCGCTTAATGTATGTCATGTATCACAAATGTGATAAATTTGTCTAACTTGTTCAATGGGATAAAGAAATAATCCATCTGGCGTTCTTAAGGTGAAATCATTACATTCAATTCGTTGTTTATTTTAATTTTCATCAATTTGAATTAGATTTAGTATGAGGAAATCAAGTTTGTTAACATGCTCCTCTAACCAACTGGTTATGCATCAACACACGTTTTTCAATATCACACATTGTGTAATCTAAAAACCTTACGGATAGATGAATAGACAGAATCAAAGGCAATAACCATCATCGAGAAGGAACCGGAGGGCCGGTTCGAGATGAAGCAGCATCCGAGAGCCCAATTACCCAGCGTCAAGTAATGTCAAAATATTGAAGGTGAGCTTGCAAGTTTGTCGGTCATTGGTCGGCTTTCTGCGCCAGGGGGGAGCTTCTTTCGTTCGCTCTGGATCATGCTAATGAATAGCTGACGATGTTCGTCTCTGCCTTCCGATATTCGTTGGTCCGAGCCGCAGTAGCTCCAATGCGGAAGAAAGCGCTCGGGGGCGGCACACAGTTCGACCGATCAACTCGACAGTCAAGAGAAGTAGCCCAATCAGGTAGGAAAAGAATGATTACTGATTATTTAGTTCCGGTCTTTATTGGCTTTTTTCTCAGACTTTTTTCCCTTCCCCAAATAAGTCGATGGGAACGGTTGAAACAAAAAAAAACTAGTCTACCTCCGAATAAAGAACTAATGACATGAATTTGCCTTTTTTGTTCCTTCCGTTATTTTTGCTATGTTTTTCAACTTGGTGCTGGCTGTTCGATTCAGAAGTTGGTCGTTTACTACAAAATCGGGCTCATTTCTACTGCCAATTGCCCATCTGTAGAGAAACAAGTTCGCGCGTGGACACCCCGTGTTAAAACCCTGATTAATCCACCTTGCGGTGATGATGCCTTTCTCGTGCAAAAAAAACTACTAAAAAATATGAGTGAGTGTTTTTTAGCGTGTTTTGCGCATAGAAAATAGTATTTTGGCCAAACTTCTGATCCCATAGTCCAATCTGGCCAATTTTCAATAGCAAACAATGGGACAGGATTTTCAGTCGAATGGAACTTGTTGCGAGTAATTCGACCAATGATAAGTTCCAAAAAGTGTGTCTACAAAATTTTGTACACACAAACATACATATATACACACAAACAGACATCACCTCAATTCGTCGAGCTGAATCGATTGATATATAACACTATGGGTCTCTATCAAAAGTATGGTTTTGGAGTGACCATATTGCCTTTACGTATACTTAGTATACGAGAAAGGCTAAAAGTTTTTGAGAAACAACGAAACAAAAGCAGTGACTTGCAGTTAGATGGCACTATTTACGATGAAAAATTATGATACTCATTCAGTTTCTGCAGAAGATCCGAGTTAATCCAGCGCGAAATTATTAACGTTTTACTGAAGGGTTTCGACGAGACTGGAGCGAGCGTTTTTCGGGCCAGTGAAGATCTGAAAAATCAGCAACATCAGCAACACGGCTGAAAAATCCAAATATTTTAAAATACAATTTTATCATTTTTAATCAACCGTTCGGGGTGACTATTTGCAGAAGACAACGGCAATACCTGGTAGACCGGTAAAGAAGGTTTCGATTATTGGGAATAGAGCTAAGAAACTATAAAAATTCTATAGCTCCTTAAAATTAAGAGTTTGAGATATGCTTTCTTTTACAACAAAATGTTTTTAAGCACCTCAAGCTTTGTAGAACATTGGAAAAATGTAAAAATTAAAAGAAAGAAGCTGTTTGGATTGAAACCAGTTTTTGAAGTAGCCCTTTTTTGGTAGCAGCTAAAACTAAACATTTTTATTTATTATTTTAGGAAACTAAATTTCATATTTTAATGAATGAATTTTAAGGGGAATTCAGAATGAATTATTTGGGTAATTCAGAATGAATTATTTGGGTAATTCAGAATGAATTCCTTGGGAAATTCAGAATGAATTCCTTGGGAGATTCAGAATGAATTCCTTGGGAAATTCAGAATGAATTCCTTGGGGAATTCAGAATGAACTCCTTGGGGAATTCAGAATGAATTCCTTGGGGAATTCAAAATGAATTCCTTGGGGAATTCAGAATGCATTCCTTGGGGAATTCAGATTGAATTCCTTGGGGAATTCAGAATGAATTCCTTGGGGAATTCAGAATGAATTCCTTGGGGAATTCACAATGAATTCCTTGGGGAATTCAGAATGAATTCCTTGGGGAATTCAGAATGAATTCCTTGGGGAATTCAGAATAAATTCCTTGGGGAATTCAGAATGAATTCCTTGGGGAATTCAGAATGAATTCCTTGGGGAATCCAAAATGAATTCCTTTGGGAATTCAGAATGAATTCCTTTGGGAATTCAGAATAAATTCCTTGGGGAATTCAGAATGAATTCCTTGGGGAAGTCAGAATGAATTCCTTGGGGAATTCAGAATGAATTCTTTGGGGAATTCAGAATGAATTCCTTGGGGAATACCAAATGAATTCCTTAGGGAATTCCTAATGAAGTCCTTGGGGAATTCCGAATTAATTCCTTGGGGAATTCCGAATGAATTCCTTGGTGAACTCCGAATGAATTGCTTGGGGAATTCCGGATGGATTCCTTGGGGAATTCAAAATGAATTCCTTAGAGAATCCAGAATGAATTCCTTGAGGAATTCAGAATGAATTCCTTGGGGAAGTCAGAATGAATTCCTTGGGGAATTCAGAATGATTTCCTTGGGGAATTCAGAATGAATTCCTTGGGGAATTCAGAATGAATTCCTTGGGGAATTTAGAATGAATTCCTTGGGGAATTCAGAATGAATTCCTTGGGGAATGCAGAATGAATTCCTTGGGGAATTCAGAATGAATTCTTTGGGGAATTCAGTATGAATTCTTTGGGGAATTCAAAATGAATTCCTTGGGGAATTCAAAATGAATTCCTTAGGGAATTCAGAATAAATTCTTGAGGGAGTTTAGAATGAATTCTTGAGGGAATTCAGGATGAATTCTTGAGGGAATTCAGAATGAATTCTTGAGGGAATTCAGAATGAATTCTTGAGAGAATTCAGAATGAATTCCTTGGGGAATTCAGAATGAGTTCCTTGGGGAATTCAGAATGAGTTCCTTGGGGAATTCAGAATGAATACCTAGAGGAATTCAGAATGAATTCCTTGGGGAATTCAGAATGAATTCCTTGGGGTATTCAGAATGAATTCCTTGGGGAATTCAGAATGAATTCCTTGGGGAATTCAGAATGAATTCCTTGGGGAATTCAGAATGAATTCCTTGGGGAATTCAGAATGAATTCCTTGGGGAATTCAGAATGAATTCCTTGGGGAATTGTATGTATGACTTCTTTGGGGAATTCAAAATGAATTCCTTGGGGAATTCAGAATGAATTCCTTAGGGAATTCAGAATGAATTCTTGAGGGAGTTTAGAATGAATTTTTGAGGGAGTTTAGAATGAATTCTTGAGGGAATTCAGAATGAATTCTTGAGGGAATTCAGAATGAATTCTTGAGGGAATTCAGAATGAATTCTTGAGGGAATTCAGAATGAATTCTTGAGGGAATTCAGAATGAATTTTTGAGGAAATTCAGAATGAATTCCTTGGGGAAATCGAATGAATTCCTTGGGGAATTCAGAATGAATTCCTTTGGGAATTTAAAATGAATTCCTTTGGGAATTTAAAATGAATTCCTTTGAGAATTCAGAATGAATTCCTTGGGGAATTCAGAATGAATTCCTTGGGGAATTCAGAATGAATTCCTTGGGGAATTCAGAATGAATTCTTTGGGGAATTCAGTATGAATTCTTTGGGGAATTCAAAATGAATTCCTTGGGGAATTCAAAATGAATTCCTTAGGGAATTCAGAATGAATTCCTTAGGGAATTCAGAATGAATTCTTGAGGGAGTTTAGAATGAATTCTTGAGGGAATTCAGGATGAATTCTTGAAGGAATTCAGAATGAATTCTTGAGGGAATTCAGAATGAGTTCTTGAGAGAATTCAGAATGAATTCCTTGGGGAATTCAGAATGAATTCTTTGGGGAATTCAGAATGAATTCCTTGGGGAATTGTATGTATGAATACTTTGGGGAATTCAAAATGAATTCCTTAGGGAATTCAGAATGAATTCTTTAGGGAGTTTGAAATGAATTTTTGAGGGAGTTTAGAATGAATTCTTGAGGGAATTCAGAATGAATTCTTGAGGGAATTCAGAATGAATTCTTGAGGGAATTCAGAATGAATTCTTGAGGGAATTCAGAATGAATTCCTTGGGGAATTCAGAATGAATTCCTTGGGGAATTCAAAATGAATTCCTTGGGGAATTCAGAATGAATTCCTTGGGGAATTCAGAATGAATTCCTTGGGGAATTCAGAATGAATTCCTTGGGGAATTCAGAATGAATTCCTTGGGGAATTCAGAATGAATTCCTTGGGGAATTCAGAATGAATTCCTTGGGGAATTCAGAATGAATTCCTTGGGGAATTCAGAATGAATTCCTTGGGGAATTCAGAATGAATTCCTTGGGGAATTCAGAATGAATTCCTTGGAGAATTCAGAATGAATTCCTTGGAGAATTCAGAATGAATTCCTTGGAGAATTCAGAATGAATTCCTGGGGGAATTCAAAATGAATTCCTTGAGGAATTCAAAATGAATTCCTTGAGGAATTCAAGATGAATTCGTTGAGGAATTCAAAATGAATTCCTTGAGGAATTCAAAATGAATTCCTTGAGGAATTCAAAATGAATTCCTTGAGGAATTCAGAATGAATTCCTTGAGGAATTCAAAATGAATTCCTTGAGGAATTCAAAATGAATTCCTTGAGAAATTCAAAATGAATTCATTGAGAAATTCTAAATGAATTTCTTGAGGAATTCAAAATGAATTCCTTGGGGAATTCAAAATGAATTCCTTGAGAAATTCTAAATGAATTCCTTGAGAAATTCTAAATGAATTCCTTGAGAAATGCAAAATGAATTCCTTGAGGAATTCAAAATGAATTCCTTGAGGAATTCAAAATGAATTCCTTGAGAAATTCTAAATAAATTCCTTGAGAAATTCTAAATGAATTCCTTGAGAAATTCAAAATGAATTCCTTGGGGAACTCAAAATGAATTCCTTGGGGAATTCAGAATGAATTCCTGAAGGAGAAGTCCAGAAGTTATTCTGGAGGAGAACTCCAGAAGTCATTTCTGGAGGAGTTCCAAGAAGAATTTCCGAGCGTGAAGGAAATTCGGGAAGAATCTCTGGAGGTATTGCTTGATGAGTTCCACGAAGAATTCCTGAAGGAACTGTGATAGGAGTTCTTGGTCTAGCTACAGGATAAACTTCTAGAACTGTGAAAGGAATTCTAGGAGGATCTTCAAGATGAATCCCTGGAAAGAATTTCTTTAGGAACTACAGGAAATATTCTTGGACTAGTTCCAGGAGAATTTTTTAGATGATCTGCAGAAGGAACGCAAGGAGGATCTCTTGTCGGAGTTCCTCCAAGAATTTTTCTTTCGAAATTCCTTCATGAGTTCCTTCTGTAGTCTTTCCTGTTGTTCCTCAAAGAGCTCCAATATGAATTTCTTTTTAAGGTCCTCAAGAAATTCCTCCTGGAATTCACCCAAGAGCTCTTTCCAAAGCTCCTGGAATTCCTTCAGACGTTTCTCTTGGATTTTTTTTCAGAAGGTCCTGCGGGGATACCTCCGGATGTTTTTTTGGAATTCCTCCAATAATTCCGGTATTATTATTATTCCTGTTCATCCTGGATCTAGTCATTCTTTATAGAATTCTCTAGAAATAATTTTTGGACTTTTTCCGGATATTTTCTTGAATTCAGGATCATCTTCAATGGGAATTCTTTAAAAAAAATCTACTTGAAACTCTTTAAGATTTTCAATCAGCAAGAATGTGTTATTAACTAGCGAGGTGTCCAAGCTAATTTACCATTTTTGCATTCATACTTCTCGAGGCTAACACAGCGAAACTTTTAGGCCCAGGGAAGTCGAGAACATTTCCAAGAGCGGACCGGGAATCCAACCCAGCCACCTTCAAGATGATCTTGCTTTGCAGCTTCGCATCTTACCGCACGGCTAAAGAAAGCCCTGTAACGTTATGTTGGTACCGGAATAAACAATTATTTTTCAATAATCATTAGATTTTTGATTCTGTAAGCAATGCAAAATTGAACAGCATGATGAACCTATTTTTTATCTACTATCCACAATTTCCATCATAATAAAACATTTTATTCACTTTTTTTGTCGGTTTTTTGCTATTATATTGAACTCATTCAAAAATTGTTCTGTTCTGCTAAAGAAAGATCTATAACGTAATATAACGCGGAAATAGGCAATATTTAAACCGCCGTGGCGCGCCGCCGTCATACTTCTAAAAATGCGTCAGGTTTTGTTGTGTATGGATCCAGGATTGAATTTTTATGAATTATAGATTCCGCATATTCGTTGAAACCACAAAATAATCCTTTGATATTCATGTCTGAACTATAATTCATCCAAATGTTTCTGCCTTCCGATATAATTTTGCATACAAGCAATGTGGTACGACTTGCATGCAACATGCTGGATAGCCTTAAACAGACTGCAAAAAGCGTGGAACGGAATTATCCAGCTGGTTCTCAGTGGCCGTTGCATGAAAATGTAATCTGCCTTCAGTAGTCGATTTTTGACATCCCACAGATTGTTCTGTTAAAAAAATCAAGAGATTTGATTGTAAAACGGCTAAGATCTCCGTTTCACGTTTTTTGCTACCTTGGTACTTTACGTTACAAATCTTGGCTCGATACTTGTGTAATGTTGAAAAAGGGCACGTACAAAACTTTGTGCAACATATTGAGGCCAACTGAAGAGTCCTTCATCGGAAAATATCAGGGAGGTTTACGCAAGGGCCGATCAATGGCGGATTCAAATGTAACCGTGAGATAAATTCTTGTTAAATTCCGGGAGTACAACTTGCAGACACACCATCTATTTATTGATTTCATGGCGATGTATGATTGTTTATTCCGGTAATTATGACAAATTATGATAGAACATGGTTTTCCGGTGAAACTGATACGGCTGATCCGTATTGCGCTGGACGGATCGAAATCAAGTGTAAGGGTTGCGGATGAAATTCTGACATCATTTGTATCCTCAGATGGATTGAAGCAGGATGATACACTTTCGAATCTACTGTTCAATATAGCGCTCGAGGGAGCGATATCGATATTATAGGGATTGATCACCGTGCCGTGGAAGAGGCTTTTGTAACTTTTAAGAGGGAGACAGTTACCCTATCGCACATATTTCACAGAGGTTACCAGTGTTGTAAAATGTCATTTGCATTCGTTTGTATAATTTTCCCAGAACTTGTTTCAGAAGGTAGCTATCAATTCATGTTGTATGACGAACTTATAGCGGTTAAATGGGCCTACAACTTTGTCTAACGAGACTTTGCTGTAAATATGTAATCTGGGGCGTGGGAGGCAAAATGTCATTCCAATGACATTATGTCAAATGACACGTGACATTTTGGGGAGTTTTCACTCTCCAGCCTTTGATGTTATACTTAGAGCAATGTACCCTTGGACAAAAATATAACCCTACTCAAGCGTTATGAGTACATTCAAAATTATGGAAGAAATTTTGCTTCTAAAGAAAGTTATGAGCAAATTAGTCAAATGACATGCAGATGACATTTTACAAGCCTGGCGGTTACTGCAACTCATATGTGACGAGATATAGACACATTCAAGTGGCTGCAATTATTTTTGTCTGACTTGTGCTGCTCGGGGAGGATTCCCAAGTGACATTTTGGTTTATACTGGTTTTATCACACTCTTCTAGAGGAGATTTAGGTCTTCAAGAGCTTTATAAAACTTAAAATGTTACTTGGGTTAGACTAATGAACTGTACCAGAAGAACAAAGTACAGCTGGCAACCAACATGGGTTCATTAGTTGTGGTGGTAGAGAATTGGTGCTGGATGGTTAAAAATTTGAAGTTGTAATAGAATTTGTTTACCTTGGAACTCTATAATAACGTACGATAATGATGTTACCCGTGAGATGAAAGGCTTATTACAGAGGCTGGAGTAGGAGGTCGATAGTAGAGCTTTCGGAGTATTTGAACGTAAGGCGCTGCGGACAATACTAACGTATGTATGAGATTAGATTAGATTAGATTAGTAAGGCGCTGCGGACAATACTCGGCGGTGAATACGTTTTTCGTATGCCGGAAGATAATATCCAGTAGAAACCCTCGAGTACGCGGTGGAAGGCCTATTGATGCCGCCACATCGCACCGATGGCTGAAATTGATCTATCACGCCGCTGCACAGTGGGACGGATTGAAAAAAAGACGGTCAAAAGTACAAATATGGCTTAAAATAAGAACAAATGGGTTTATTATACTTACTGTGATGAAATTTTATCATTTTCAACTACATTTATAACGATTGTTGTGATTGTGGCATTCATTGGCATTGTTGAGGAATAATTAAATATAACGCTGAATCCTGTTAGCAACAGCTACAAGCTGAAATGCAATTATTTATTACTATGCAGGGATCATGTAACAGAGAAAAGTTCACTTACAATTTCAGTGCGTAGATCTAATTCAACAATTATTCCTAACAATCAAAATTCATCTTTGCTGACGCAGAGTTTTATGGGCTATGAAAGAATAATCAAATTAGCAATCTCAACTAAGAATATAAGATCAGTTTGTACGATTCTTACTTAGTGCATTATATTGTGTAGCCATATAACCCACAGAATAGATTAGACAATACAGGACCTCGTGTGAAATACCTAAGGCCTGAAACATAACAAAAATCGTTTGTACTTGCACTGACTCATCTCAATTTTATCGTACTGAATGTACCTGCGGTTTTCCTACTGAAAACCTAGATTCTACACTATTCTGATAGCAAGTTATATAATATAAACCATATTTCTACCATGCACTGGAATCACCTCGTTGTCGCATCGAAACAATTTTGTTCCTTTTTGTTCATGTCTACACCTGACGTTTCTCGCATCGTTCAACCAATATGTCATGGTTTCGCTCGCTTCGCTTTCGCCCTGTTGAGGTTGCCAGTTTCGCAACATTCTCCCCTGGTGGAACCCTACATGTTCTCGGTTCCAGCATTCTTTGATACCGCCAACACCGCCAATTTTGAAATAGGTTTCCTAGCCGGAGTGCCTCCGGCAGCCTGTACAATAGCTTGGCGTATTCTTCCATCTGCAGCTGGTAATACCTCGAGCACGCGCCCACGTTTCCATCCGTTGCGCTTAGTGTCATCAATGATCATTACTAGGTCTCCGGGTTGAACAGGTTCAGCTTCGCCGAACCACTTTGTGCGTTTCGTTAATGTTGGGAGATATTCCCTAGTCCAACGTTTCCAAAAGGTGTCCAGATATCTCTGGATAGCTGTCCACGAACCTTTCAGAAGAGATACTTCGTCGGTTGTCTGTACGACCGGCAAACGAACCCCCGAAGAACTTCCCAATAAAAAATGATTAGGTGTTAAAGCTTCCTGCTCAATCGAGTCTAAAGGCAAATATGTAAGTGGCCGGCAGTTGACAATACCTTCAGCTTCTGCTAAGAAAGTTAGTAAAGCCTCATCGTCTAACTTCTGCCCACCGTCCTGGATTGCGGTTAAAGCAACTTTTACCGATCTCACAAGTCTCTCCCAAGCACCGCCCATGTGTGGGGTGCCCGGGGGAATAAACTTCCACGTTGTTTGTGTACTGGTGAATTCTGCGGCTAGCCCCTTGTTGATTTGCTCTCGAAGTAGAAGTAGCGAAGTTGGAAACAAGTAGCGTTATCGCTGTAGATTTCAGCAGGACTACCTCGACGGCAGACGAATCGACGTACTCCTTTTATGCAGGATTCAGTTGTGAGTGAGTGGATAACTTCCACATGAATCGCACGTATTGTCAGACATGTATATATGGCCACCCAGCGCTTGACATGACTGCGGTTAACCTTCACCAATAGGGGGCCAAAGTAATCTAGACCGCAGTAAGTGAAGGGTCGTACATAAGACGACAACCTAGCCCTGGGCAGGGGAGCCATTCGCGGCACAGCTGGTTGCGCTCTACGTATCTTGCAGAATTGGCATTGCTTAGATACGTGTCGAACTTGTGTTCGTAATTGTGCTATGTAGTAGCGCTGCCGTGCTTCGTTGACGACAGTTTCGTTGTTGGCGTGCAGTAACATTCGATGGAGATCATTTAGAACAAGCATCGTCAGACGGTGTCGCTTTGGAAGAATGATTGGAAATTTCATGTCGACCGATACGTGTTGAGCTGCTCCAATCCTACCGTCCACCCGCAAAACTCCTGCTGTGTCCAACATCGGTGAAATCTTGTAGAGAAGGCTCGACTTTTCCAGTGGTTGACGCTTCTGTACTGGGAGTAGTAGATTACTGGTCAAAGTTGCTATTTCGTCGGCGTATGACTCCCATTGCACCGCACGAAACAGACATTCCTCTGCTTTCTTGAACTCGGGCTGCGTCAGATGACCGTTTCTCCGTTCTTGGCCCATGACTGACGTTCTACAGTTGTCCACGAACCGCCAAACATATGCCATCACGCGTAGCATCTTTTTCCAAGAAGAAAACCTTTCGACGTCCAGCAATTGCACCGGAGTTTGTAGTTCATGATGAGAATAGCAGGCCCGTATTTCATCCGTCACCACCTCACAGGTTTTTTCCGGTGGCCACTGGGGTGCAGGGTAACGAAGAAATTCTACAGGTCCACTGTACCAAATGCTGTCCTTGTTAAAGAACGGTCCTGATCCCCACTTAGTTGCCTCGTCGGCTGGGTTTTGCTTGGACGATATCCAGCGCCATTCTTTACGGTTTGATTTTTCCAAAATCTCTCCCACTCGAAAAGCAACAAATGGCCGATACTTTCGGGGATCTGCATTTATCCAGCTCATTGCAACCTCAGAATCGCTCCAAAAAAAGTGTTGTTGAACGGCTAGTGAATGCCCATCGACTACATATTTGGCCAGTCGTACTCCCAGCACACACGCCATGAGCTCTAAACGAGGAATGGTTGTTGGTTTTAGGGGAGCTACCTTGGTCTTCGCTGCTACAAATGCCACCGCTGCTGGACCGTAGGGATTCGCAATTCGGAAGTAAGAGACGCAGGAATATGCCGTCTCGCTTGCGTCTACAAACGTATGCATTTCCAAAGTTGAAAGATCGCCATTGGAAAAGTAACACCTTGGAATCTTCACATGGTTGATACTGTCCAACATATTTATCCATTCCTTCCATCGCTGGAACGTTCCGTCGCAGATCTGTTGATCCCAGCCAGTTCCTTCGCGCCAAGTGTCCTGCAACAGTACTTTTCCTAATACCAAGTATGGTGCCAAAAATCCTTGAGGGTCAAAAAACGACATAACACATCGCGCCAGTTGACGCTTCGTTGGCTTGGTATCATTCGCTCGTAGATGGGTAATATCTTTCGGCAATGACGTGCTGAATCGAAATTCATCCGCTTCAGTGTCCCAAAGAATGCCAAGAACCCGTTCTGACTGTTTGTCTTTGCCGGAATTCAGATCGATGATTGTTTGTTCCTTATTTTCTCCAATTTGCTCTAGGACGACTCGATGGTTACTGCACCAATTCCTAATTTCAAATCCACCGTGTTTATGGATTGCTTTGACTTGTGACGCAATTTGCGCTGCTTCTTCTACTGTGGCAAAGCTGTCAAGGTAATCATCTACATAGTGATTGTGGATGATTCCTTGTACCGCTCTAGGATATTCATGGACGAACTGTTTGGCATTCGTATTTTTTACAAATTGTGCCGTGGCAGGGGAGCAAGTGGACCCAAAGGTAGCCACATTCATCAGATACGTTTCCGGGGGCGATGTAGGGTCAGTTCGGTACACAAACCGCTGCGAGTGTCGATCTTCTGGCCGAATGCGTACCTGATGGAACATCTCTTTTATGTCAGCGCTCACGGCGACTGGTTGTTGCCGGAAGCGAAAGAGTACCGCAGGGAGTAGTGTCATCTGGTCCGGCCCTTTCAATAGCATGCTGTTCAAAGAGACACCGTCCACTTTCGCTGAGGCGTCCCAGATGAGCCGTACCTTTTCTGGCTTTCTCGGGTTGATCACGGCTCCCAGCGGCAAATACCACACTCGACGAAGATCCCCACTATTCAATTCCGCAGGCGACGCACGGTGTGCATATCCCTTTTGCTCATACTCGTAGATCTGCTTCTGAACATTCTCGTTGAGCGTTGGATCTTTGGCCAACCTGCGCTCCAGACATTGGAGCCGTTTCAAAGCCATAGGATAGCTGTCAGGAAACTCAAAATCGTCGTATTTCCACAAGAGACCTGATTCATAGCGTTGATCGACCCATTTAGTTGTTTGCTCAAGGATCCGTAAAGCACGCTCATCATCCGCGGTTATTCCGACGCCAGCTGGTTGAATTCCCACTTCTTCCAATGAAAAATATGCCTTCAGGGTTCCGTCCATGGACTCCTCTTCGGAGCACTCGCAGACATGGTAGCTGACGGACAGTTGTCGGGCATCCTGGTGACCTCCGTACACGCACCACCCAAGCCTTGTTTTCACGGCTATCGGACTGCCTTCTTTCACCTTGAGTGGCACAGCCAGCTTCAGATTGTCAACCCCAATCAACAACTGGGGTGTAACGTCGTGGTATTCCTGAATAGATAGACCACGCAGATGTTTAAATCTTCCAGCTAGCTTCTTGACTGACAAACTTTGCTTGGGCAAGTCAAGTGAATCCACGGTTCTTACATCGGACATAAGGTACTTCGGTGCTCGTTGATCAGTGCCAGAAATCTCTACTACACCCAGGTTTTTTTTTACACGGTTTGGTTTTGGTCGTTTAAGACCTTTAGCGTCAATGAAGCAATAAGTTAACCCCACCAAAAAATTCACAAAAAATCAAAGAAAATTCAGGGGGTATTTAAAAAGGTGTGAAAGTTTAGGTTAACCGAGAAATTAATGAATTCCAACCGTGTAAAAAAAAACCTGGGTGTATTATCCGATGTGATTCACTTTCTTCCCTCGTCACGTTGCCAGTCCATTTAAGACACAACGGATGCCGGTAGCCAGTTACTCCAAGCGTTGATGCTAACTGTCGTTCGATCATCGAGATATTGGACCCCTCGTCAAGAAACGCGTACGTAGCTACCTTGTTAGATCCACTGTATAAAACGACGGGAATTATACGAAACAACAGCGATGGAAGATCTTCATTGTGGAAATGGTGGTCCATTGGTGCCGCCGCATATGAAATCACTGTATCTTTTGCATTTGAGTGAAGAAGGGGGTGGTGACGAGTTAGACAGCCATTTACTCCACATCTATTAGTGATTCGACAGGATCGGCGACCGTGATTGTACAAACAAGTTCGGCACAATCCAAGACCTTGAACTTTCTTCCAACGGTCATCGATGGACAGTGTCTTGAATATCGTACAGTCCTTTACACGATGTCCAACCTTTCTGCAGATCAAACATGCAAAATTATTACCCAAATCTGTTGACCGATTCGTGCTATTCCTCGCTACCATGTTGTTACTCCCCCCACTGTCGGAGTGCAGAAGAGTTCGGTCGTATACCTTGCCTTTCTCGCGCTTCGTAGACCTCTCGTATTCGCTCCCTCCGTAGGACGAAACGCTACATGCATCAACTACGACTTCTTCCATATACTCGCCGAACGTTTGGAGATTCACCAGTGGTTGATTCTTTCGATAAGACGCCCATCGCATTTTATACTCCGCTGGCAGCTTCTCTACTAAATCCTTCATTAAGGTAGGGTTACCGAGATGATCTAAGAGATTTGCAGCTATGATATGATCACACAAGGTTTGAATTTTCGTTCCATACTCGATGATGGTGTCCAGTTTATCTGCTTTGGGACACGGTGTGTTCCTAACTCTCTCGATCAACGATTCAATCAGAAGCTCTGATCTCCCATATCTCATACGAAGTGCCTCAATAACATGGGGTACAGATGCAGGCAGAATAAGGCGACTTCGCGTAGCCTCCCAGGCAGCACCCTTAAGACATCGCTGCAAGCGAATCATATTTTCGCCATCACTATAGCCGCATGCCTCCGTGGTATAAGCATACTGGCTTATAAATACCGGCCAATCTGCTGGGTTTCCGGCAAAGCTTGGCAAATCTCTTGGTAAAATTTGTCGTGCGGCGAGTTGTTGTGGTGTGGGACCGAGTGGTACCGAGAGGTTATGAAGTTCTGGCTGCATTCCGACTCCAGCTGAATGTTGAACCGTGTCGACAGGTGCCGCTCTGGCATGCCCTGTATCGTTTCGACTCCTCGCCGTTTGGAATCCAGTGGTGCCCGCTGCGCTATTGAGAAATGGAATGCTGCGTCTTGGAAACATTTCTTGTTGTAACCCAAACTTGCTGCTCCCCTAGTAGCGCAGTTCAGATCGATTCAGTTGCAGCAACTCCAATGTGACTGAATTTGGTCGCATATGAGTCACAGTAACTTGTATGTGACAAGTGTGCTACTCGGGTCGTTGCTTGTTCAGGGGCAATCTGATCGTCTTCTGTCCATCTCTCGGTTGCTGAGTACGATGACAACTTGTGATGCTTGTTGGGTTGATTCTGCTTTTCTTCTGTTTGCTTCGGAGTTGATGATGGAGGGCGACTATCCGAACGCTCTGAAGCTTTCATCTTCGGGATAGCTCCCTTGCTTCCACTGAGAAAAGGTACCGATGGCTCCCGCTGGTTTTTCTCTTTTTCTGCGATATACAACATCTTATACTGTTCAAGCATTCGACGTAGATCCTCTATTTCTTCGGATATTGGCGTTGGACCTAGCTGATCCGTTCCTGGCTGTTCTTTGTTCGTCGGCTTCTTAACGTACACTGGCTTGGTTGCTGCTGGAGGTGGAGGGTTGACACTCACTCGATCCTTTTTGGGCCCTGTTTTCCCAATTTGGCCACCGACCGCGCCTTGTAGCTCTTCGTGTACGTCTGTAGCAACTTGATTGCCATCCTGCATAGGAGTATTAAGGTTTTCCATCCATTCACGTACCTGTTGCTCTGCTTTCTCCTTACTTACTTTGCTTCTAACGCTCACCGGATCGTCCACTATGGAGGCCTCCAGGGCCTCATACTTTTTTTTGGTGAATTCCGCTTCGATTTCAAGGGCTGCTCTTTTCTTTAGAATCGCTTGCTCCTCTTCGAGCCGCCGTAATTGCATTTGCAGCCTGGCTCGACGACTAGCAGAGGTCGAAGCAGACCCTAAGCTTTCTACGTGACTTGGGGTTTCATCATCGTCGCCGTGGGTTGACTGATGACCTGACCGACTCATGATGAAATTCTTGTAGAATTTGTTGAGGAATAATTAAATATAACGCTGAATCCTGTTAGCAACAGCTACAAGAATTTCAGTGCGTAGATCTAATTCAACAATTATTCCTAACAATCAAAATTCATCTTTGCTGACGCAGAGTTTTATGGGTTATGAAAGAATCAGATCAGTTTGTACGATTCTTACTTAGTGCATTATATTGTGTAGCCATATAACCCACAGAATAGATTAGACAATACAGGACCTCGTGTGAAATACCTAAGGCCTGAAACATAACAAAAATCGTTTGTACTTGCACTGACTCATCTCAATTTTATCGTACTGAATGTACCTGCGGTTTTCCTACTGAAAACCTAGATTCTACACTATTCTGATAGCAAGTTATATAATATAAACCATATTTCTACCATGCACTGGAATCACCTCGTTGTCGCATCGAAACAATTTTGTTCCTTTTTGTTCATGTCTACACCTGACGTTTCTCGCATCGTTCAACCAATATGTCATGGTTTCGCTCGCTTCGCTTTCGCCCTGTTGAGGTTGCCAGTTTCGCAACAGTACATATACATACATTTTCATGTATTTTACGTCATTTTCAAATGCCTCGGAAAAAACCTGCGGGCCCTGGAGGGGCCTAAATTTGGTTTAGTTTGAAAATATACAATGTAAAGTAGTAGCCATGCGATTTTCAGCGCTGGGTAATGATGGGTAAATTGTTTTATGACCACATGAAAACACCACGAAATGTGTAAATTTCGAAATAAGCCCAAATTCGACTCCATAAGCCAAGGGTGAATATTTCATGAATTTGTAATATAATGTATGCAATTGATAGTTGATTATGTTATCTTTGAAGATGTATTGAATTTGAAATGATTGAATAACAAATTTGAAAAATATTGCAAAGATATCATACTTCATATTTATATATTATCAATGGTGTTAAGAACAGTTTTCATGCCAACTTCAAAGGTACCCCAATGGGCACAATATCGTCAAACTGACACAACCAAAGTAATTTACAATGTTTTATAACCTGTATAATGCAAGAAAAATATTTAAAAAATAGAATACATCATTTTGAAAAATGACCTTTTGACCCTCTTTCTAAGGATTCGTCCCTCTGTGCACTGCCTATAAAATTCTACTACAATGTAGTAATGCTATGTCCGTAGATTGTATTTTTTCGTAAAACGTTTCATGTGTGTGGATTGATTTAAAAAAATTAAGGGCCTACGTCGACTCTTAGTACACCCTCCGTCATCCTTCGTAGACAAACGTATACTTTTTTTGCCCCCTCCCCCTTGAGAGTCTAAGTGGTTTATGTTTATTGAAATACTCAAATAAACTCAACAATAAATCTATAATATCATTATATTTAACATGGCACATGGTAAAACTTTTTCAACCCGTCAATTTCAGATGGAATACCCAACTAACCAAACAAATTGACCTAATTTGGTAGTCTAAAACTGAACCGAAAAATCTCCTCCATCCGAACGAAACCGTTCATCACCCACGGGGAATCATTTCCTCTCAATAATCACAGCGGCCGCGCCTTTGAACATACGGGTTCTAATGATTAATTGTCCTCCTAGCGGTATGATCGCACACTCTCAGTACTAGTGTGAAGATCAAAACTGAAAAAGTCCAAGCCTGATGCGGGGCAATGACGGTGTGAACAAAATAACTCCACTCGGGAGTTATTTTTCTTACCGGGGGCGCACTTGCCAGTCAAATCAAATATTTAATCAAAAAGAAGCGAACGCGAGAAATGAACGCAACTATTTATTTACATCCCGCCAAGCGGACACACAGAGCAAAACATTCCCGGTTGGGGTCGCCTGTTTCTCCTTGGAATAAGAAAAAACAAATCACAACATGTCCAAGTAAAATGCGGGAAATAACACACAACAGTTGCATAGGCGTTCCATAATATAGTAGAAATAAAAAAAAATTAGCTTTTCTAACTTATGAAAAAAAAACTGTGTTTTTGGAAGACCAGAAATATCCACCGATTTTACAAAAATATGGCTGAATTCCAATTTACGCTTAATCATTCGAAATGTTGTTCAAATTCGTGGATCATTCTTAGCACTTAAAGGATTTTGAATCGTGATTTTTGCATTACTTTGAGTTACTTTTTAATGATGAAATTTTATGGTATTCGAGGTTCTGTCTTCGATCTTACAGTTAGAGTTAGTGTTATTTCCCACTGTGGTACGTCTACGTTTTAACCTGCGGAAGAATCAGTAAGCCACGCATCCACAGCCATGCGAGCTCCGGAAGGGTTGTGCGGCGGCGATCAGGTGGAATTATGATGAAATTGGAAGAGATTAAAGGAAATCGCCACACCGTAATTTGTTATTGGAATGAATGTTGCTTGTCCGAATCAACATACATTTAAAGGTAACTCAACTGCCCCATCGGGGGGACGAACAGCAGATAAACAATCGCGCGATCAAATTTTGTGAAAGTAAAACTGGAATATTTCACCGTAGTAGATGCGGTTGGCTTCGATTGAGTGATGTAATGAGGAAGGCGTGATTTGAAATATTAGCCTGAGTGAGTATTGTAGGAATGTAGACAGATAGGGTAAATAGCAGGTATTCCTGGCAGGGGTTCCATGCCCATGTGGCACACGTCTTAAAACGAATGATAGCAATATTATTCTGCGATACTAACTGCATATATTCTTGAGCTCAGTATCCTGCGCTCTACTTTTTTCTTCACTTAAAGTAGTTCAATTCGAACATGTCTTAAAATTAATCGGTATGCTAAAACTCAGTACTTCGAATGAGTTATAAAGTTTTATGTATGATGGAAATATCCCTAGTAACATTTTGGTTTTATGATGGTTTTATAAAACTCTTGAAGGGTAAATTATGGTCTTCAAGAGCATCATAGCTCTAACGTTCAGCTAAAAAACAACAACAACAAAAAAGCGATGAGATGAATTTATGTTCAGTGAGAACTGTGGGAACAGTCCCTCTATTCCATGATACATTTATTAACTGTAGCTTTGATTGCAATATCAATGACATAAACCGGCGTGTCGTTACAACGTTTTGACGTACTTTTAAATGGTTTTTCCTTTCTCGTTCAACAAAGTTGTACCGACAGGCTAGACCGGTGCCGGTCTAGACAATTTTCGGATTGGAATTTGTCCCGACTTCCCTGGGCATAAAAGTATCATCGTGTTAGCCTTATGATATACAATGCAAAATGGTAACTTGGCTTAGAAACCTCGCAGTTAATAACTGTGGAAGTGCTTAATGAACACTAAGCTGCGAGGCGGCAATGTCCCAGTGGGGGATGTATGTAAGCGGGATTAAAAAAACTAACGGGGAGAATTACATTACAATCAAGGTCCTATCTGCTTTGAGCTTAAATTAGAACTGAACTCTCTGAAGCAAAATTGGTTATTTGTCCCTACTGATCCAAGGTGCATTCGGGTCCCCGTGTTGCTACATTGGAGTCGCTGTGGATGTCGGTCATTCACTTGTTGCGTCAGGAATGCCAAGGCCATTTATTTGGTGCGTTATGAATAGCGCATCCGGTGCTATAGTCGTTGATCCATATTGTTCTAACTTGATTTGATACGTCAGGGATGGCGCATCCGGTATTGTTGTAGTCGAAATCCAATAATGTCCATAACTATATATCGAAAAATTCTTTCGGAGAATCCTCCAAATATTTTTTTGTAAATACTTCAAACAATAATAAGGCAAATACCTTTAAGAATTGCTACGGAAAGTAATCTAGAAACTCCTTCAGGTATTCCTTCGGAAATTTCTTCTGAAAGTATTTCTAATTTTTTTCCAAATATTGTTTTGATAATTCCGCCAGGAGAACCTTAGGAATTCCTTTAGGATTTCTTCCGGATAATTCTTAAGAAATTAGTCCAGGAACTCCTTAAGATATGCTTACAAGATTTTTTAAGAAATACTTCAGTTCTTCGGGAATACATTCAGAAATTCATGCATGAACTTTCTTCTAAAACTCTAGGAAATTCATTGCAGCGAACAAGAAGTCCTTGGGGAATATATTTAGGGATTGCTTTAGAAATTCCTTCACGCATTCATTTCAAATTTTTCAGAAAATTCTCTAGAAATTCCCTTTGGGACTCCGTTGTAAATTCCTTTGAGAGTTTATTCAGAAATTCCATTGAAAATGTCTTCAGAGCAGTGTTGGTAAAATCACTCACAAATCTCAATCAACGAGCGCTCCCGTGCGAACGAAATCGTCTGCGATTTTAAAGAAATGCATCACGCTTGAATTTTTCATGCTAAAACGCATCATTTCACTCATTTGCCAAAAAATCATTTTGGTTTAAAAACGCATTTGAAATCAATTTGGGGCAATTTATTGCTTATACATAAAAGAGTGTCTAATATTTTACGCGACAAACGTCAATTCACTGCTTTTAACAAAGGAGAACAAAAGAAAACCTACGATGATTCAAATGGATGATGCAACTCATCCATGAGTTTTTAGGTGCTGAGTTGGGTGCGTTTCAACTCACGCTTGATTTGAATCATCCATGAGTTTTGAGATTTTGAGTTTTTACCAACACTGCTTCAGAGGCTCCTCTATAAATTCCTTAGGAAATATTTTTGGTTTTTTTTTCGGTTACTTGTTTTATGTATTGCTACTGTAATTGATTTGGGAATTCCTTCATTATTTTTATTTAACTGGAAATTCTTCGATTAATTCTAACGGAATCTAATTCGACACTTCTTTCAAAAATTCCTTTGAAACTTTTACAGTCATTTATTTGGAAACAGTAGAAATATATTCCGAAATCTTTTTTCGAAATTTCCCTCTGCAATTCTTTTAGAATTTGTTCCAGAAATTCTTTCAGAAATTCCTTAATTCTAGATTAAGAACAAACTTCAGAAACTTTTTTAGAAACTTCCTCTGGAAATTTCAAAAAAATATTTAAAAAATTCCTTCCAAAATTCTTCTTTGGAATTTATGTAGATATTTAGATATTCCTTCGAAAATTTCTTTAGATATTCATTTGAAAATGTTCGAGGAAATTTTCCTAATTGTATTTCTTCACTATTCTTTTTAGGAAATCCTTTGGATATTTCGTTACTATTCAAAGAGGCCCTCCTTAGCCATGCGGTAATACGCACGGCTACAAAGCAAGACCATGCTGATGGTGGCTGGGTTCGATTCCCGGTGCCGGTCTAGGCAATTTTCCGATTGGAAATTGTCTCGACTTCCTGGGCATAAAAGTATCATCGTGCTAGCCTCATGATATACGAATGCAAAAATGGTAACCTGGCTTAGAAACCTCGCAGTTGATAACTGTGGAAGTGCTTAATGAACACTAAGCTGCGAGGCGGTTCTGTCCCGGTGTGGGGATGTAATGCCAAGAAGAAAAAGAAGATTTCGTTACTATTCGAAAATTTCCAATTTTTTTAGGAATTGCACCAGAGACTATTTTGTTCTGCAACATTTTTCAGGAAATGCTCCTGAAAGAATTTCCAACCAAGTTTCCGAGTTAAAAAAAAATAATTTAAGGAATTTTGTATGGTTTAACTAAAGGAATTTCCAAAGGATTTCCTGGGGAACCTTTCGGAGGTATTTGTGGAGAAATTAACAAAGGAATTTCTGGAAGATTTGCCGAAGGAATCCCTGAAGGAATATCTAAACGAAATCTATGCGAAATTTTCTGGAACATACCTCAAGTTGTTCTCATGACAATCAAACCGTCGCTAAAATATTTCACCCTGTAATCCTTTTTCATGTCGTGGGTAAATCACTTACGTGAAAGAGGAAAGCCTATACTATCGTGTAGCAGGTGTTTCAGAGATACTGATTTTTTTGAAAATAAGTCTTTTTGGACAAAGACACCGTAATAAAGGATGTGCAAAGAACGCTTTACTTCCTATGTCAAAATCAAAGAAAAGTGTTCGCCAAGAAAGCCGATTTTCTATTGTTTCGTTAACTTGATCAAAACCACCGATTGATCCACCTAGCGGTGATGGAGCCTTTCTCGTGTGTTAAAAAAAACCATAACTGAGCCCATAGTCCGATCTGTCCATTTCCCAATAAGAAACAATGAGACAGGATTCTACGTCGAATGCGACTTGTTGCGACCAAATCGGTTAAGAATAAGTGCCAAAAAATGAGGGAGATTTTTTTTTGTAAAAAAATGTATTTTGGCCATAGCTCCGAATCCCATAGTCCGATTCGGCCAGGATTCTGCGTCGAATGAAACTTATTACAAATCGGTTAAGGATAAGCGTCTAAAAAATTAGTGAGATTATTTTGCACACACAAATACACACACACAGACATATAGCACTATGGGTTTCGTTTTCGTTTTTTTAGCGGACATACAGCCTTTACGTATACTTTGTATACGAGAAAGGCGAAAATTGATTATTAAGTTAACTATATGAGGCCGATGGGCCCTCCTTAGCCATGCGGTAAGACGCGCGGCTACAAAGCAAGACCATGCTGAGGGTGGCTGGGTTCGATTTCCGGTGCCGGTTTAGGCAATTTTCGGATTGGAAATCGTCTCGACTTCCCTGGGCATAAAAGTATCATCGTGTTAGCCTCATGATATACGAATGCAAAAATGGTAACTAGGCTTAGAAACCTCGCAGTCAATAACTGTGGAAGTGCTTAATGAACACTAAGCTGCGAAAGGCATACTACAAAAATAATCATCATTTTTTATTCCGCGTCAGGGCATGAAAATGTGCAGTATCTGCTATTTCTGTGTTTATTACCACTTTTAATTTCGAAACAAAGCACAACATTCTTTATGTTTTAAATCGCGTGAAGAACTGTATTAAAAATTTGTGTAAATCTCTGAATCCGCCATAAAATTAAAACGAGCAATTGTAAATCGGGGCTAAAGTTGATTAATGTGTATTATAGTTCTAATTATATTTGACTTGACGTTATGACCCACGCCGGTTCACGCCGCCGCCGGCGAAAACTAACTGCCATACTACCGCCGCCGATGATGTGACCGGCGCACAGATCTATTGGCCTTATGTTAAGATTACGGCATGACTGAAATCTAATATTTTATGGCAAAATTCATTTAAGATCTAATAAATAATTGTATCATAATAGTAGAAAGCAGTTTGCACAGTAAGACTTCATATTTCGAACGTACACTTTGAAACTTGAGTTTTCAAAAGCCAAACTGTTTGACCGTAACTGCAATAGCAGAACTAGTTCTAAAGACCAACTTAATTCACCGAGTAGTGATACTGCCTTTCTCGGCTCTACGACACTACCTCGAAGGCCACTACCCCGAAAGAGTCACTATCCCGAATGGGCCAGTACCCTGAATCAGTTATTATTTCAAGTTTATACTTCATTGCAATTGAAAAAATTTTACTCAATAAAAGTTTATTCAGAATATATATGAATGGATAATTGTTTACGCTTCGCCTGATACTGTTTCAATGCAATATAGAACTAAGTATTCTTACTTAGTTCTAAAAAGATTATGCTCCACATTCTCATGCACAATGCGGAGAGTCGGAGGCAATTGTGGTCTACGTCAGCATGGCTACAAATGCTTGGTCGCTGTAGTAAAAGCAACTGATTCCAGAAGAAGCGTGGTCTCAGAATCGACCAGATGGTGAGTGGGCTAGTATGAGTGAGCGAGTAAAAGTGAGTGTGTAAGAGTTAATGAGTGAGCGAGAGTGAGCAAAAGTGAATGCGTAATAGAGAATGAATAACCCTAGCAACCAAAAGTTCAGATTGTACTTAAATTTATTCCTAACCGAACCATTTAGTTCCAAGCACCTTAACGGAACTACAAAGTTCACTTTTGCGCTCTCACCATACAAAAAATAACTTCAAATGCGAGCTGATTAAGCCAAAACATCCCTTCTTATCTGAACTTTTGGTTGCTTGGGAAGTGAGTAAAAATAGTGAGTGAGTGAGCAAAAGTGAGTGAGTGAGTGATCAAAATTGAGTAAAAATAGTGAGTGAGTGAGTGAGAGGGAGCGAATGAGTAAGTGACTAAGTGGGAGTGCATAAGTAAGATTGAGTGAGTAAGAGTGAGTGAATAAGTAAGATAGAATGAGTGAGTAAGAGTGAGTAGCGAGAAAAAGTGAGTGAGTGGTATTTTTTTTCTTCCTAAACAATGGAGGGGGAATCTGCTCAACAGACATCCTGGGTTGACCAGGAAGTGCGGGGTTAGGGATCACCGAGGGAGGCAGGACTACATTCCCGACCCGCTAAACCGTTTCCATTGCCGCCAAGCCCATAGTCCCTTCGGTACAACCAGAAAGTAATGCTTCAAAGGGGGGCCAGTGCACAACGCACCCTCGAGGTTAGCTGCGTGTCCTTGCAGCACCGAACATCGTAACTCGCTTTTCTAGAAGAACACCATGGTATCGTGCCAGCGCGTTGCCGGCTTTCCAGGTGGCCTTACCACGCCCTATGTCCTCGGAATGTGGGAAAGGTCGACTTCGCGCCTGCTTCCCTCTGCACGACTGGTATCAAGAATGATGATGCCGCGTGCACCCCAAATTGACCTTTCTGTGATAGGGCCTATTCGCCAGCACACAGAGGGACTTTCCGACGCGAGGCCTACGCCTGCCCCAGCCTTGACGTGGACCCCTTTCCGTCCTCGGGCTCGGAACCCGCCCGGTTGACCGACGCCGCGAAAGCGACGATACCATGTTGTTCTTCGCGCGGCCACTTGTTCGATAAAAGGATCGAGTTCGACCACAGAGCATGACCACCGGTATGACCCATGAAGCCGACTCCGATCCCTTGGACCACCTCTTATTTGCGCCTGAACTAGCCATCCTTGAGTCCACGTGCCACCTTCTGTGTAGCTCCGAGACGATTTGGGCGATAGCCGATAAAACGGCGTTCCAGCCAACTTCATCTTTACACATCCTCCGAACTAGGTTGTCCGGGGAAGTGTCCAGACCACATGTGGCAAGCATGTGGTCACGCATTGCGCGAAAACGTGAGCACACGAACAACACGTGTTCCTCCGTTTCCTCTAAACCTGCGCACACCAAACACTCGGGCGAGGCCGAGCAAGCCAGCTGCGTTACCTGCACTTTGATTTTGCAGCACGCTTAAACGCAGGGCACATCAGACCTCCCATGGGGTGCTTGCTGTTCACAGCTTTGCTGGAACAAATCAAACAATTGGGAGGGTTCGTGCAGCATTGTGCCTTATGTCCCTCCAATCCGCAGCGTCGGCAGAGATTGCTTCTGTCAGGGCCTTTGCAGTCCCATTGCTTGTGCCCCGGTTCCAGGCACTTGAAGCAAACTTCGGGTTGCTCGTATATGCGCACAGGGCATACCGACCATCCCACCTTGACGCTCCCTAACTTGACTACCTTGGAGGCGTCCGCTGCAGATAGCCGAACCAATGCTACCTGCGTCCCTGTCGGACCTTTCCGTAGCCGAACGGCTGCGGTGGTCGTCTCCACTTCACACTGTCGCCGCAGTACCGTGACGAGCTCTTCGACTTCAGTGATCTCGTCCTGGTCTTTAACCCTTAGATTCTCCTCCGTCGTGAGTGCCCTCACCTTGACCGTCTCGCCTAGGACCTCCTCCGTTAACTTCTTGTAGGCGGCGCCCTTTTGCGAGACGCCCCGCTTCAGCTCGAGTATCATCTCGCCCATCCGGGTACGTCTTATTCGACGTACGTCGGCGCCGAGTTCACCGAGCTTGACGTCACTCCTCATCGCCTTCAAAACATCCGAGTACTTAGCCTCGTCCGCCGTGATGACTAGGGCATCGCCCCTGGAGCGATTGGCGCCTACCCTAGACTTCTTGCTACCCTCATTCGCCTGGGCCTTTCTTTTTCGACCCTTCAGCGTCTTCGGTTTCCTCTTGTTCTTGACCAGGGTCCAGGAGGCGTCACCCCCTCTATTTCCCTGGTCTGGTGCGGCTGAGAACTTTCAGCCTGCCGTAACCCCTTACCACCACCGTCTTGCCTGAGTGGACGGACCTTTCCAGGTCCTTCCTCCCCGGTTTTGGAGGTACCTGACCGGGGTTCAGCTTCCCAGCCCCACTACCCTTGTTCGGGGTAGTAACGCGTTTTGGAGCGGCCCCCAGGAAGCTCATCCCCTGGAGACTGTCTCCCCCGTTTTTGTGTCTGCTCCGTTGGAGCAGTCACCCCCGACGTACCCGCAAATACTTGAGCCTCAGTCTGGGTAGACTTTGGCACCACCGTCTTAGCTGGCACGCCTTCGGTCGATTCGACCTTGCCCGAGTCCGCGAATCCTTGGGCCTCAGTCTGGGTAGACCTCGACTCCACCGATTTCACGGGTTTACACTTGGCCGTCCCGACCGCCCTCTCCAGCTTGGCGTCCAGCATCGACTTTCGAAGTTTCTGCAAGCTCCTCTTGAGGTCCTTGCTGATATTATGCTTCGATGATGGCGTCCAGCTGTTCCGTCGCCACCTCGAAGGCCGAAAGCCCATCGCGTTTGCGGTTCATCGCCTCCACAAGCCATGGGCCGTCAATAACCCCTACCGGCGTTTTTATAGCCGAGAGGAAGGTTGAGTGACCCACGCTGGCGCTGCGCACTGAGCTGCCGACTATTGCCTCTGGCCTCCTAGGCGGAGACCTGAACAACCCACCTCTTGCGAAGGGGTTGTCGCCTACACTACTACCACTAATTGAAGAATTGACTTGGTTTTCCATTTTGGTCCCACGAGTTGCTCGGGAATAGAGGTCCACCACGCCAGAGCCCAGCATGACGCGGTAAGGGACAATTACTGTGGAGGGTGCCCAGGTACCCCACAGGCTCCGTTAAAGGCCTAGCTCATTATTTCACCCCCCTGGCCATGCATCCCCTCGGCACGGGTCGCTTGATGCCTTGGGATTAGGGGTTAGGGACGATGGTCCCGGTCTAACTCGCAGTGGCCATGGGGAGGGGTCGTCAAGCCCTTGGACAAAGTCCCTGCTGCCCCCGGAGTGAGTGGTATGAATGAGCTAGTGAGTAGCAGTGAGTCAGTGAACAAGAGTGAGTTAGTGAGTAAGAGTAAGTGAGTTAGTAAGAGAGAGTGAGGGAGTAAGAATAACTGAGTTGCGTCCATTTGAAGAAGGCATCATCGGCGCGTTCATTTAAAGTAGGCAATATTTCCCCTGTGTGCCTTATTTCGAGGAGATGCGTTTATTAAAAGAATGTGTTATTACCTCAGTCTGCATTGTACCTACACCTGTGTTCAGAATAATAGCAGCGGAAGCCGTTTTTCATACAAAATGGTCAACTTTGACAAGCTGTAACTTTGCATCCCGATGACCGATTGAGCTGAAATTTTGGCAGTGTAAGCATTATTTTTTTTTCGAGAGTTCAGTGCGTGTTGGCTCTTGTTTCGGACGGCAGAACGATCGCGCAATTTGCCGAAATTTTGTGTTTTGTTTTTCCTTAGGACGGTTCGTAAGTAAATTGATGAATATATTTTATTACTTTTACAGCATATACTGTTATTGACAAACGCTCTATATTGTCGAATAGAGCTCCCTATTATTCACCTTTCCCACTAACACAAATTTTCCTTCCCGAGACATCTATGAAGGTAGTATGGGTTCCCTGCATCTTCACTAGTAGATGTTGAACTAACATTCCTTCCCTTCTTTCCGTGATTGTAAGGACGTGGCCAGGTATACAACTGCTACTGTATAGGAAAAGGTACTAATCCCAAGTACCAATTTGCGACAATATACAGTAGATTGCTCAATTGAGCATTGTATAGCCACCCACGATTTGTACAATCACATATGCTATGCTATGCTATGCTATGCTATGTAAGTATAATTTTGTATGAAAAACGGCTTCCGCTGCTATTATTCTGAACACAGGTGTAGCAAACGCGTCCATTTGCAGAAGGCATCATCTCCTCTGTCCGCCTAATACCGGGCAAATGTGTCCATTGAAAGAACAACATGTATTGATCACTTGATCAGTACAGTTGCTTATGAGTAATGTGTATAGCCGCCAGACATTCTAAATACTCACGCTCCTCTAATGTGCACGTGTACTATACACATGTGGAAGGATTGGCTTGAGAAATGGATTGTGAGTGATTTGCCTATGCGTCCAATTTGGGAATCTCGAGCTCGTTCAGTAGCCGCTAGGTTGCGAAGGCCGACGGAGGCCCTTCGTAGCTTAGTTGGTTAAAGCACCAGTCTAGCGTACTGTAGGGTCATATTCGTACATATTCACATATGAGTTTTCATAACATTGTAAATTAACGTACAAATCGGGTGGTTTAATCCCCGGAAATAGGCAATTAACTTTGATTGAACCGATTTTTTAGTAATTCCGAAATGCAATGTCCGATCGGCCCAATTTTCAACAGAAAACAATGGAACCTTATTCCACGTCGAATGCAACTTGTTGCGAGTACATCAGGTAATGCTAAGTTCCAAAAAGTGTGTCTACAAAATTTGTACATTTACACACATACACACAATTACATACGCACATACAGACATCACCTCGGTTTGTCGAGCTGAGTCGATCGGTATACAATACTATGGGTCTCCGGGCCTTCTCTCGGGTTTATTTTTAGAGTAATCCTTTGTAGTACGAGAAAGGCAAAAATTTAATATGAATCAATAGATATTTGATTGTTTTCAATACTTTCACTATTTTTACACAAAATTGATTATATAAGCAGCCTAATAAAACCATAAATCTGTGTAAAATATTGCTGTTTTTTGTTGGAAAAATTGATGAAAGTTGAAAGCTACCATGGGAAGGAACGGATTAAATAAGGCATTATTTCCTCTGTTCATGCCCGGCAGATGCGTTAATTGCAAGAAAGCATTATCTCCTCTCTTACTCAATTTCGTACAATAGCACTTTCACAGAAATTAATAACGTGGAATGGCAGTCCAAGCTAATTACACCAAAATCAGAAATGTTGGTTAATTCGAATCTTTATTACGTTTCTCTAAGTAACTCTAAGTTATATATTTTTTATGCTTTGCAAATATTTTTATGTTGGTATCCGTTTCGAAATATTTTCAGGGTAATGGCTTTCGGGGTACTGTACCATTCGGGGTAGTCGCCTTCGGGGTAATGACATTCGGGGTACTGTCACTCGGGGTAGTGGAGCGAAGCCGCCTTTCTCGCATTTAGCAAAGACACTAACCTTATAAAGTGTTAATAAGGTTCGATGTACCATTTTTCCAAACCTTTAAAACGCAAAGGTCGATAGTTATCAAATTCAATAGTTATCAACTAGGCTTTGCCGTCTGTCGAACTCAGCTTGTTGCGAGAAAATCGGTTTACGATTACTTTATGAAAAGTTGTCCAATCTTTTTCCAAGCTTTTGTGCATACACATACACACAGACAGACGGACATTTGCTCAGCTCGTCGAGCTGACTCGATTGATATATAACACTATGGGTCTCCGAAGCTTCTATAAAATGTTAGTTTTCGGAGTGAAATGACAGCCTTTCGGTACAACTTTGTTGTACGAGAAAGGAAAAAATTGTATTGATAGATTGCCTATTCCAAATACAAGATAGCTTAAGAAATCAAACATTAGTTACCTGATAAGTATATTGTGTATCAATACCATCGTTGAAAAATTGTATATTTTTCTCTAGAAAGGTCATATTTCATTTGGTATCAGACGCATGTAGTCACTCTTAATGCGGTTTGGGGTTTCTGGTCTCTTGGAGGCTATGAACACTTGACTTACTAACGCACAGGCTTCTACACCGAGAAATCTCACATTGATGGTTCCATAGGCACCTTCGGCACACTTCGGGTAGTATCTATTTCGTTCGGCAGAGTGAATTTCAAAAACGTCGATCACGTATGTTTTTGTACGCGATGTTTAAGAATAAATCATTCGATTCGGGGAAACCGAATGGGCTCATTGAGATTTTGGAATAGACCTTTTTAAGTGATTTCCATGAATGTAATGTAAGTTCATCATTAAATAGACCTAAATCTACAAAACTACTAAAACTACAACAGTTTATTAGCTCAAAAAATTCAAAACAGTCATTTTTCCGTGACGTGACAAAGCTTTTTTTGTAACTGATTTCAAAATTTATATTTCTTTCAATTTTAAATAAAATTTGACATAAGGCACTGATTCCCCAAGTAGCACAAGCAACATCTTCCTAAAAGCACCTTGTTTCTATTCAGTTTCATTAAAGGCATTGTAAAAACAAAGCACGAAAAAGTTTCATCAAAATGTCAAAAACGTTCGAATTGTGATCAATGTTTCATTAAATTTGCAATGCAGTACGTGTTTGACATTTGGAAACAAATAAACAAAGAATACTGCACTTCATGTTGCAAACACGAAACAAAATCATTAAGTTGCATATTTTTTACCATGTCACTTCAATGCGTCTTTCAAAATTTAATTGTTTGTTTAAAATAAGTTGCAGATAAGTTGAGTGTGTCTTCATGTTTAATTTAGCATCGTTCAACGTTTTGACAACTCACATTTTTTTCCTGTGATGGTACAATCAAGTAACAGAAAACCCGAGTACAAAACTTCATAATCGTATGGTTTTTATTGTGAATCAACATGCAGTCCCTTCGAAGTGGTGAATGGTGCTGTGGTAGAGTGAAGGACTATCAATCACAAGATCCAGAAATCGAATCCAGTTTTATATTTTCATTTTATATTTTTTCCGCTGTAGTATTTTGCAACATTATTGCAATTTTACTGCAATTGAAAGATGTTTCCGTAGGCTCCACCTCTTGCGCTATTTAGATTGCAAGAGAATTATATTTGATGGCACATACGCAAATATTGTTTCTTTACGAATAGTTGCAACACAGTGAAATGTTCAGAAGTGAAACAATTTGTGCTTTTTCGTCTTTTAATAGGAGAGAACAGAGTGCCATTTGATGCATCGGAACTCAAATTACAGTTAATTTGGGAATATTTATTTTTAAACAGCCGTCACTCTTCATTATTTGTATTTGTATTTATTGAGGAACAGTATTATTATCAATTAACCTAATTGTTAGTCAAAAACTTATTTTTCGACATTTATCTATCAAACCAAATATTTTATGTGATGATATGGGTGTTGGAAAATATGGGAAACACATATAATGTCAAAAATTGAGTTTGGAAAATTGGGACACTGGTGGAAGAATGTGGCATTTATAAAGGTAAAATAGGCTAGGTAGGCTATGCATGTTCACTAGAGAACCTCCGCATATGCCTTTTTTTTAACTAATATTATTGGCTAATTATCTAATACATGCATTCTTCTCTTAGCCATGCGGTAACACGCGCGACTACAAAGCAAGACCATGCTAAGGGTGGCTGAGTTCGACTCCCGGTGCCGTTCTAGGCAATTTTAGGATTGGAAATTGTCTTGACTTTCTGTGACGCGGCAATGTCCCAGTGGGGGATGTAACGCCAATAATAATAAGAAGAAGATGATGCATTCATGTCTTAGATTAAGTGCTCCGTCTGCATACGCTGATTTGAATTTTATCCAATGTATTTGTATTGAACAGTAAATTAGAATCCATTCCACTAGAAAAAAGCAACCATCTTCTCAAAATGCTAGCTCTATTTCGTAATTTGTAGCCTTTGCTTTTTAATTGATTCTCACGATATATTAAATTCTCAGAAAAAAAACAATACATCAAATTGCCTCGTATCAAGCACAAACAACATTCTAATAATGAATGCTTCCTATCACATGTGCATATCTTCTATCACCTCCACGCATCACAACGATTATTTTTCATCTCCACAGTTCAGGATTCCGTTTTTTGCATTCCTGGTCAAGTCACTCGCATCAGGCAGGCACGCACAGTCCTCTCCCTACTCGCACAATCTTCATCGAATGTTTTTTTTTGTATCGAAGCAACATCGACAGCATTTACATATAAATATTTAAAAAAGGAGTGTTAAATAAAAAACGATCCCCGAAACGAATTCAAGCAAGAAAAAAAAAACAAGAACCGAAACAAAGGCAATCGCTCTTTTCACACTCGCACTTATAGACGCGAAATTGCAACATGCAAAGCACCGCCTCTCTCTCACTATCTCACTATCGCGAAGGATCCCCACCGTCCCACCCGAACCGAACCAGACCAACCCGATCGCCAAGCAGCATATGAGTGGTGGGGCCGGCCGTCCATAATTCTTTTCTTCTCGCTCTCTCACACCCCAGCGCACGACGGCCGAGAAAACAAACGAGGGAAGCTGATAGTTTTATCATCCATTCCACCCCCTTACCTGCTTGAAACCACCGGCGCCCGGCGGAACATCGCTTTCCACAAGAAGGTTGATTTGCGAAAAAGTGCATAAAAGTTGGGTGCGTGTTCTCTCTTTCGCTCTCGCACACACGTTCCAGAGGGATTTTGATCGAAGAGAGAATGCCGATGCCGATCCAATGTTTGCATTGGGTGGGGGACAGTCATCGTTAATGATTCAATCGTCATCGTCATCGTCAGCGATGCAAGTCATTGTCTGCTGAGAGCACGAGTCGTTCATATGTTTGGCTGCGTTGATGTTGGTGCATGCCGGTCTCCGTATATAGGAGCGCGATAGCAAGTTTATAAAAACAAACAGCCGACTCGGGAGCACGAGAGCAACCAGAGTTGCGAAACATCAGGTAAATATGAGCACCACGTTGTTTTGCGTGCGGTACGAAGAGAACAATTGGGGAAACAAGAGAAAGTGAGTAAACGCGTGAGCACGAGAGTTATGTACTTCGCTCGGATCGTATAAGCAAAGAGAGTTGGACCGAGGGGCTCACATTTTTTTTTGCGGCACGGCGCGCGTTTCGTTCCGTTCGTTCGTGGCTGACTGTGAGCAAAGCAGCGTGCGGTTTGGCCCGTTGTGCGACTGGAACGTGTGCGGTCGCCGTCAGTGCGATTTCAAATGTCGTTGCGTCGGGTAGTTGCTAGAAGAACCACAGCGAAGAAGATCAGTCAGTGACAGTGTGTAGGAGTGTAGGCACCCGCGGACTCAATAGGGAAATCAACACAAAACATCAGCAGTGCTGTAACAACACCGGGCCGAGTGGGTCGTCGTAAATTGGCAAATAAGCCGCTGTGTCTGTGTGGCATCTATAAATGATTATTATAAATAATTACAAGTTTTGCGAGTTGGAAAAAAAGCTAATGCCGTGGTTTCATGTTAAGAAACAGAACTCGCAAGTGGAATCGAACGTGTGCAGTAAACGAGAAGATAGGCGCTGAAGAACAGAGTTACGCGGGGAAAAACATCAAGCAATAAAAATACTATTGTTTGGATGGATTTATAATTTTTATTGTTTGCGTAATAAAAGTAAATACATCGAGCGTCGAGAGGTAAGAAGCATACGCGGGTATGCTTCCAGCAAGAAACATGTTTCAGAGCGCATAGCCCGAATCGAGGGAAGAACTTCAAGGCGAAATATAAATATTTTTACGTTATTTTGTTGAGGGAGCCCTGAGAAGAACCCACGGAAGATTAAACAGAAGAAGAAGATTAAGAAGAAACGCAACGCTGAAACCTTTTAGTGGAAGTAATGAAAATTTTTGGTAATTATAATTACCAAAAATGAGAAAGAGCAATTAAACTGTGTTAGGAAATATGAAAATAAAATGTGAGTGAGTGAGCGGTGTACTTTGGAAGAAACAAAACGTGAGCTGAGACGGAGGAACGGGAAGCACAAGAAGGTGCAAACAGAAGGAAAGAATCATTAAAATACGATTAAGTGACCAAAAAACTGGGGAAGTGCGCACTTTTTGGCGTTTTCGAATAAAAGAAACAAACATGAGGCTAAACAGAGCTAAGCCTTACCATTTCTTGAGTTTAGGTAAATAGTCAGAAGGTCGAAGCGGAAGAGACCAAATCGAATGTTTGTCAAGTGACTGAGCACGTTGTGGCTTGAAAAAAGTAAGCACTTGTGTGTGACAATCTTGCGCATCATTTTCATTACTTTGATATTCAAAAATAAAACCAACGATGGGGATTACTGAAAGACACATGGTGCGAGATTATTCATAAATCGTGAATAGGTGAAGTTAGCGTCAAGGACAGGTTGGGGTCCTATGTGCTAATACTGGGGAAGAGTAGCGTGCAAACCACCTGATAAAAACCCGAGTGAACGCTACATAGGCAAACAGGAAATAGGCAGCATACGGGTGTATGTGTTAGTGTGATCCTAGTTCTTGTTTTGATTAGCGAACGACACAGTGTGTGATATCAGCAGATACCGTGAACGACTTCAGCGATGACGACATGAACCCGCATGACAAAGTAAACTTTTTGAAGAGAAATCAGCACTAACTTGCGAAGCAGAAATTTCCGAAAAAGACAATAGTGCGAGTCATGCCATCAGACACACCGCCACCAATGCATTCATCCCCCGTCATGGATAACTCCAATCGACGCCCGGCCTCGGTACCGTCTGGCAGCACAACTGCCCTATCCGGTTCCGCTGGTTTTAAACGTGAAAAGTTTGAACCATCTCTGAAATCCACATTGACCCCAAATCAACAGTTCTGCCTACGTTGGAACAACTACCAAACCAATTTGACGAGCGTATTCGATCAGCTTCTTCAGAATGAATCCTTCGTGGATGTTACACTGGCCTGCGATGGAGAGTCCATTAAGGCCCACAAGATGGTTCTCTCTGCCTGCAGTCCTTACTTCCAAACCTTATTTTTTGAGAACCCTTGTCAACACCCGATCATAATCATGCGGGATGTCAAGTGGCCTGAATTAAAGGCAATTGTCGATTTCATGTATAAAGGTGAAATCAATGTCAGCCAGGATCAAATCGGACCGTTGCTTAAAATTGCAGAAATGCTTAAAATACGTGGCCTAGCTGACGTGAATGGCGATCAGGAACTGAACCAGGTGGAGCACATCGAGCCGTCGGCGAACGCAACCGATGAAACGGGCTCTAACAATGATAGCAATAATAGCAGTTCCAGCAGTTTACTTCAACGAGGAATTATTAAAAACGAGGGCCGCCTCATCTCGATGGATCCTTCCCACAATAATAATAACAACCCCCCAACTCACATGCAATCAAAGAAACCACGAACATCTCGTGAACGGGAGCAACCGCAAATCTCGATCCGTGACTTCCCCCGGGATCTATCGCGGGACATGTCCAGAGAACTGAATGCTGCCGCAGCTGCAGCAGCGGCAGCCGCAGTCGCTGGCGAGTGGCCACTAAGCGCAGCCCTAGACACCGTTCAGGCTTCCACCCCGAAGAATAACCGCAAACGTCGATGGCCCTCGGGTGAACGAAGCAGCGTGGGTAGCCCTGCGGACAGCACTCCCGATCAGCTGGAGGTGCCGTCACCGATTCCGCCAACTCCGTCCTCGTTAGTGCAGCCGGCTTCGACGCCAACGCCGCAGTTACCACCGTTCCCGATCCCACCGGCACTCAGCGATCAGATGGCCGGTCTGTCGTCGCTGTCCGGTTTGGGCGGTGCAGGGGCTAGTGCCGGTGGGGGCAACCACCCGGACGATATGGAGATCAAACCGGGCATCGCCGAGATGATTCGCGAGGAAGAAAGGGTAAGTTGTGAGATTATGGTTTTCGGGGTTGTATTAGAAGCATATTAATGGGAGAGACATTTATTGAAACGATCTTTGTTCAGTTCGAAAGTAAAAGAAACTCAGAAAATGACAGGTTTCATGTTCCAATATATGTACAGCAAGATATGGTTGATTTATTTTTGGTACTATTGTGATAGCAAAACTATTTTCCTACAAAGTACAGATGATTCCAAACAAGAGCACCTCCGGGCCCAGGGAATCGATCATGATTCATCTTGCGATTTGCATCATTAAATGATTTATAGGTGTTCTTTCTACTTATTTGAATTCATTGAATTAACTTCTTTGCTTAAAACAATGGATAATAAATTCATACGTAAACATAAAATACTCTTCGTATGGGTTTTGACGTTTTTCGGAGCAAAATCATTTTAAGGGCGAATAAGCGAAACGATGCGATTCTGCGCAAAAAAACTCAAGCGCGTTGCTTTCCCTGCAGAATCGCAAGCGAGTTAGCTCGTGCATGAGGCTCAGATTATTGAGATTTGAGCATGATTCTATCAACAGTCGGAATAGACATTTGCTCTGGAATTTGAACAGTAATTGGAATTAGTTTATTTCGAGCTTCATCATAATTTACTTTTGTTTAGAGCCGGTAAGGAGATTATTGTGAATCTAGTGATAAATTTTAAATTTAACCCATAATATTCTGCTTATATTTCCAAAAGCCGAAATCTGACGTTATAATTTTTGTACAGTACTTCAATTAAAGTCGATTGTTCAGCAAAAATTTTGCCTCGATTGTTCAGTTTATGTTGCCCCTATGCACGTTCTGGTTCTCACAACTCGTGCTCTTGGAAAAATACTAGAGAGTAGTACGTGGGTTTCAAGATGACTGATTTGTAACTTTGTTGTATCAAATATTATTATATAATATATTAGCTGAAATTCAATGATTCTATTCCGAGTTCTATGTTTCTTCTTTCAAGCTTATTTCATGTTCTATCATAATGTTTCTTGTAAATAAATTTTATCAATTTCAAAAGAATAAGATAGTAGATGATAATAACTTTTTTCAAAATTTCAAAGCTGTTACAATTTTGAAACAGTTTAATTTAAACAAAAACCTGATTAATCCATCGAGTGATGTTGGTTACTATTTCGTGCGTTATAAATAAATAAATGCATATAGGAAAAATCAAAATAGCACAAACCACTGGTTAGGATATGCTCCATTATTTCCATTCGGTTATACTCATTTCAGAAATTTCCGTCGAAGGTAATTTTTTGGTGATGAGTTAGAGTGGGGCGTTATGATAATTTTATCAAATCAATGCTCTTTTGAAACCGTTTGGGGACCCAAATAACTGTGCAGAATCTGGGCCCAATTGGATACTTTCCGCATCGCGTTTGAAATTTGTATGAAAATTGGTAAGGAAAAAAGTACATTTTTGTATTCTTATTACTAAAGGTTCCAATTTGTAGTAAATCAAGTACAAATAAAGTATAACCAGATCAGAAGGATGCCTTAAAACATTGCTGAAGAAAATACGATGCTATAATGTCCACGAAAAAGTTTTTAATCATATGTAAAAAATCGTATATTCTGTCAGCACAGACGACCTTCGTGGACCATTAATTCAACTGTGTGTTATTTTGAAATTTTGTACTTTATTAGACAGGAAAGCGTTATAGAGTTATTTGAAATCATTTCACGAAGTTAAAATCCGAAAAAGAAAGAAGAACCCCGTTAACTCAAGGTCATATATTATGTCGCATAAGATGCTAAAGTGGAAGCCATATCGGTACTTCCTCATACTATTTGTACGTATATCGCCTCCACTTTAGCATCTTATGTTGCGTTATATACGATTTTGTGTTGACTAGGAAGGGATTTGTCCTCTAAAAATCAGAGGTAGCCCGGTAGTAGTCATCTTTTAGACATGCTAAGATGAATTGAAACCACTAAGAGATATAAATTTCAAATGCGATGCGGAAAGCGGTACGCTTTCAAACACATCTTCTGCATAATTGATGGGGTCACAAAAAGATGCAGAAAAACCTTAATGTCACTTGATTGGATGAAGTTTGCTATTTCACATACAACTGCACCCCACTCTAATGAGTAGTACCAAAACGTGATCCGGTCGCTTTTCAATAGAAATCCTTAAAACAGGATTTTCCGCAGAATGTCTATGAATAAAGAAAATATTACTGGTTTTGATATCCCAAATACTGTTAAGAATCTTGATGAAATTAGCGTCTCGAAGAAATCACAAAACAAGTCACAAGAACCAAATGTAACTGTAGTATAATGCTTGGAATTCGAAGGTTGAACTATTGATCAAATAGTCCTGCTTCAAAATAGTGCCGGTAATGCCCCACGAATATTTAACTAAACGAATATTTTTTATTTTTTCTCGTATTTTGTATCCAGTTTTTTCACGAGCGGTAATGGCTACCAGCTTGCCTGCGGGTTATTCTCTGATTTAACGTTTGTCGAGGTCAACTGCACCCACCGTCCCGAGCATTCTGACCAATTAGGCATATAAAAAGGTGCTGAAGAAGTGAATTCAAGCCTTCTTATGTACCACATTGATCAAAATACTCGGAACGGTGGGTGCAGTTGACCTCCACAAACATCAAATCAGAGACTAACCCGTAGGCAAGCTGGCGGCCATTACCGCTCGCGGAAAACTGGATATGGCAATGAGGAAAAACATGAGATACCGTCGTCGGGGGTGACAATGGGTCAAATGGGGGTGAGAATGGGTCACTGATTCAACTACTTAGAATGCTTGTAGAATAGATTGAATGTATCTGAGGGCAAGAAGACTAAAATTTAAGAGACCTTTTTGAACGATTTTGCTCTACGACCTCCAGACTGCCGGTGGGAGCCATGACCCATTCTCACCCCCCAGACCCGTTGTCACCCCGGATGGCGGTTGGTCAAAATAGCACTTTAGAGGCATAGATTTCATTATTTTCATCAATGTACATCTATTAAAGTTTATTTGCAGGGGTAGTAGAGTGCCACTTTTTAGTGACTTGGTCACTATTTTTAATCTCGACAGTAAAAAGTCACTATTTGCATCCAAAAGTTACTTAAGGACACTCCTGACGGAATCTAAATTTCAAAGTGCTCGCGTTTTCGGGGGCACACCACTCGATACGGAGGCGGTGCACAACTGTTATTTTTGTTGATTTAGCTTTGTTGCGTCGCAGCATGCGTGAAAAAATAAAAATGACAGTTGTACGTTGCTTCCGTATCGAATGGTGCTTCCATTTCCAGATTGCTTCCATTGCATGTCAATTATGATCTTCATTTCCATGAATGAAGCTGGTTCGAATGCGAAGTGCTGACCTCGCATACAAAGTACAGAGTTTAGGGGTACTGGAACCTAGAGTCCTATAAAAAGAGTACCGTCAAATGCCACATTTGACAGTTCTTCTGATCGTTTCGAACGCGCATTTGTATGGAGCTGACAAATGATTCTGTTCCAATTTTTACACTTGACGGCACTGTTATTATAGGCGTATGAATAAAAGCTCGCGAACAAATTCGCGTAAAAAGTGCTCTTAGTGTAAATCAATACTGTACCGCTCATAACAAAAATCTACTCCTGCGCTTATTTTTAATCGCTACAAAAAATGAGCGCCAGATAGTCGCCTAAGAAAAACAAAACGCCAGCAAAAAAAGCTACTTTGATATTTTTGAAAACTCGGCCGACACGTGGTGAATTGTGGTGATGAATGCTTCGATAGCACGTGAGCATCTATGAGAGCCTTGGAAAATGATCACAAAAGTTGTCATTTTGTTGCAAGGCACAACACAGATAGAAAAATCCACTGACATTTACGCTAAAAATCATGCACATAAATGGAACGCCATTATTAGCGTAATTCCATACGGGATATAGCCTAAATGTATACAATATTCGACGTGAATCGTCAATATTGCAAACAAGTTGTAAACAATCTTGTTGGCAAGAGTACCATTTCAGCGTTGAATAGCGTAAATTTTCGCATGTCAAGTTTTACGCGCTGTTTATTTTTCATTATTTTTTTCTGTGAATACTTTAATTCATAAGTAATGTGACCAGCAAGCGTCTTGCGAAACGCGGGACAACTATCAGGATTGCGTCACTGGCTTGAAAATGGATCCTCCAAAAGTGCATTTCGCATAGATTTTGGCCCAAAAAATAGGAAAAATATGTGTAAGGCTGTATGAATTTTAATAAAATTGTAAAACGCAGTTGAAAAATGCAGTCTGGTCACATTATTCATAAGTATCGTATTTTTTATAAAGAAATTATGTTTATTAGTAATAAAGAATAAATACCTGAAATAACTAATGTGGTGGTGATAAGGTCGGGAACGAAAAAAAACTAGTTAGATTTGAATAATTTTTTATCACTAGGGTAGACTTGGTAAACTTGATCCCTTTTTTCCATTTTTGGACAGATTCTCTGAGAAACAAATAATTTGAATTCACTGATGTGCGACAGTATGTAAATTTGTATTGTCATTGACACGCAATCGATTTTTTTGTGGATTGTGTGTCCAATCAAACCCCCACTGTCTGGTAGTGATGTTCTGGAAGAAAGCTGTCTGTATTACAGTCAGATTTAATCCGGGTGTTAGAAGGTGTCAGCTTTACTGCAGCTCCAATGACCCATTTCAGAACAATCCGAGGTCAATTTTGTATACAATAAGCCATAAACAAACTTCCGGAATTGACATCCAGTGCGTATTTAGTTTTTTATTTCTTAATTGAAATCGTAGTAAAAATATAATAAAACAATCTCACCAATTTAATCAATTTTTAATGGAACTGTGCCAGAGATGGACTTCTCTTGCTTACTTCTTACTTCTCTTATAAAGTCGCCTCTGCATATAGCATTTTTCTCACTGGCCAAGCACATCAAATTTTTCATATGTCGTAAGCTCTTTTACAAAAACTACAACAAAATTACGTAAGCAAAAATTTTACGACTACTCTTTAGCGCAGCAAACTTCGATCCACCTGCTGTCAAAAATCGATTTTCAAAATATTGATCCCCCTCTAAGACTATTGGGAGAACTTCATTCTAATGATTTCATTCAAGGTTTAAGTTCAGAAATGTAATTTGCGACCTTATTCATGAAAATAGTGTAGCGGGGCAGTTATGTCGAGAAATATAAAACTTGCTTGCCGATTTCTTTGCATATTAGTCCCGCTGAGTATTTGATTTCGTTAATGACTATTATCGACACATCTCGTCACATGCTTAATATATAAAATTGTACAAGACACGTGGTTGATGTTGTTAGATCACAGTGAAATCACTTAGAATAAAGAATCTTCTAGCCGGCCTGTTCACCACTAAAAGTGGCTAGGCTTGCCAGAACTAAGTATTGAATACCATTTCTATAAGCAACACTCTATAAAATAACAGATTATGTCATAATGATGAGATTATTCCCCACGAGACAAATATGCGTGGAAATTCAACAGTGGGACAAATCGACTTGATGTTGTTTACACAGATTTTTCGAACAAAGTTTTTTCGAACTGTTTTCGGGAAAACCCCATCGAAATAGAGCGCTTTGTGATAAAAAGTCAAAATCTTCAAAAACTAACATGGGACAATTATGCGTAGAATGTTATGACCAAAAAACATTTTCTTTAGACAAAAAACAAAAGAAAAAGATAAGAAAATTATTTTGAGCTTTTTAGTGGAATGTTTTCACCTGTCATAAGACGAGTTTATACAATCATTGATTCCACTTAATTGTATCTGACAGATACGTATTTCGACTCAAAAGTAGGCATCTTCAGTGTCTCGTACGTCGTAGTCGAGTCAAGTACGAGACACTGAAGACGGCCTTACTTTTGAGGTCGAAATACGTATCTGTCAAGATACAATTAAGTGGTGGAATTCAATGGGATTGTATAAACTCGTCTTATGACAGGAAAAGAAAAAGTTTAGCTTATTTTTCAACACTTATCTTTAATCGAATTTCCCGCAACACAGCAATTTGCACATTTTGTAATATTCATCTCCTTCTGTTTCACCTTCCATCTTTCTCCTGTTGATATGAAATGTTTTTAAGTATTTTGCGTCTCTGCGTCTCTGTACGTCGTAGTCGAGCTGCTACGAGACACCAAGACGCATGGCCTTACTTTGAGGTCGAAATACGTATCTGTCAAGATACAATTAAGGTGGAATCTAATGGGATTGTATAACCTCGTCTTTATGGACAGGAAAAGAAAAAGTTTAGCTTATTTTTCAACACTTATCTTTAATCGATTTTCCCGCAACAATAATACCATTTTCTGAACCAAAAACGCGTCAAAAAGTTTCGCCCACTTTTCGGGCATTACCGTTAACCGATTTTCTCGTAACAGGTGCATTGGTGCAAAGTGCATTCGACGGGGATTCCTATCCCATTGTTTCCTTTTGAAAATTGGCTGGATCAGGCTCAGAAGTTATGGCCAAAATACATTTTACATATACAGACAATAACGAGTTAAAAAGTAAAGATCACTTTTTAGGCGATTTGCTTGCAACAACGTTTGCGTTCGACGAACAATCTTGTCCCATTGCTTTTTATTGAAAACTGGGCAGATGGGATCAGCAGCTATGGTCAAAATGCTCGGAAATTTCATTTCATTTTGTTTTTCGTAAAGTGCATTTAAAAATTACTTATTTTTAGCTTGAGCTTGAGCTTGATTGACTGCTCGTAGTTGCTACTCCATTATGACCAGATCAGCTGTTCTTGCACAGGGAACCAACAGATGTTTGCTTGGGACTAGCACATCTTCAATGGACAAGTACTAGTGATCCCCTTTGGTAAGGTCATACTGGCGCCTGCCACGTCAGAATGCAAGTCAATGTAGGGAAGAGGGAGGAAATGATGATGCAATCACTCGCCCACTGCAAACCGAATATACCTCTGCACTTGCCACGAGTTCATGCGGAATCTGTTGGAAATTTTGGGTTAGGTTCGAGAGGCAAAGGTCCGTCTTGGTTAACGAGCTGCCAATGTGATAGATAGGAGAAAGCAACTGATGGATTTTCTAATTAGATGTAGGAAACGAGCTATTTTTTATAGTTCATTTCCAATTCTAGCAGATTACTGCTAGAATACTCAAGTTGAAAGGGTATAGGAATAGAAATGGAAACGGTATGGAAGTCCATTTCCAGTTCTAGCGATTGCTAGAGAATGGAACGGACCTGGGATTGAACCCACGACCTCCTACGTATGAGGCAGAAGCAGTAGCCATATGACTACCAAGCCCGTTTCATTTAAAAATTACTTATTTTTAGGACACTTAGTCCTAATCTACTTGAAGGACGGAGAATAATTCTTTTAATAGGACATGCAAAATACCAATTTTTAAATGCAAAATGCGTTCCAAAAACACACTCATTTTACAGGCATTTATCCTTAACCATCTTCAGATTTATTGCAAAAAGTTGCATTTGACGATGCTGTCCCATTGTTTTGTATTGAAAATTGATCTTTTAAGTTATAGCCAGAATTTTATGTATTAAAAAATAACTCATTTTTTTAGTACGATCAAATAGAGATCTGAGTAGGCAAAACCGCGAGGTCGATAGAAGTTCTATTCTGCTGTATAGTATTTTCCATGAATATTAAAAATGTGAATTCGTATCTAGTGAAGTCTTAATAGAATAATCATGTCTCATCGACAAATACAGATTGAAGACTTTCTCTAGTCAAGCTCCTTTATCACAGAAATATTCGATCTAGGAGAGGCGGAGCGGGCAATTCCAATATTCATAAAAGTGGGCGTTTTTCTGTTGCGTTTATTTATTTAAAATTATTCGAATAATATTATTCATAACTGAATGATTTGTTTGAGAAACTGCATATATCAATTTTACACATTTTCGTTTTCTTAACAAATTGGCACCGAATCTTTCGATTTCTTCGATACAGATCAATAGTTTCTGATAAAACTCAATACACTGGGGCACTTTTAGTGCGAAAACTGCAAGCAGTACTCCGTAGTTGCTTTTCAAGTGTGTACACATAAGTAGTTTCTCAAATAAACGGAAAAAATCATACATTCCTACGTATTTTTGGAAGAGGACTCAGAATATATTAAAATCTCATTTTGGCCAAAAATGTCACATATGCAGTTTTTCAACGGTTTAATTCTTGTTCAATACGAATTCCATGGATATAATCAAAGCCTCCAAATATCGTTCCAACATTTATTTTTATTTTTAATCTTTATTATAGTGATTTTTGCAGTGTGTTCAGACGTTCATTACCTGAATTATTCCAACAGGAAGTCAACGCAAATTGAAAAAAAAAGTCCAATAACTCTTTGTAGGACATACATCGGTTTAAACGATTCATAGTCGACTTTCTAGAAACAAATTAGTGTGTGAGCTAGGAGATGACGATATATAGTATTAAAGTATAAATGTAGAACGAATAAATGTCTGTTTAGATCAAGAAAAAAAAAATGTTAAACGATAACTTTGACATCAAGGTACTCATTATCATAGCTTTATCCTGATCAAGCTTGTAGTCACAATAGGCTCCCAAAAATAGTGTTAGCTGCAATCTCAATATTTTGAAGATACTGTGAATTTCTTTTTATTTTTATGGAACATCTGTGATCTATTTTTGGTATCTACTCTTTCAACAATGGACGTATTCTTCTGACTGATTATTTGCTTACAATTTAACTTCATATGAGATAATTTTTAATTCTTTACAATGGAATTGCCATAGCATCATTCCATAAATGAATGAACAAGATACAGTAATGACCCAACAATTAACACTTTCGAATGTTATCTGCCTTTGATTTCATATACACCCGGTTTTATGACAAATTTGATATGATTTCTATACGATCCAATTTCACCATATTCTTTTCTAGTTTATACTATATTATTGCAAGAATGTGGAAGTCTGAAGAAGAAAAAGAATTATTCCAACTATTTTGGAAGCCTGTATGACAGTCAAAAACCATTAATTGCTTTATATTAGTGCTATTTTGACCTCTCTAATGAACTTGTCTCGATACATTTTATAATGAGCGAGAATGGCATCATCACCGCTAGGTGGATTAATCTGTGTTTTTGATTGTTCAATTTGGGGTGACTTTGATCATCAATCGTTTCGATCATTATCTATTAAAAATTATATGGGATAAAAGAAAAGAAAAACGTTTCTCAAAGTGAGTTGATGTATCTGAAATAATAGAAGAACTAACTAAACTAAATTACGGTTATCAAACTTTTATGGAACGCACAGAGACCCATAGTATTTTATACCGATCAACTCATCTTGACTAATTGTTAAAAACTGAGCGAAATATGAGCTGTAGGCTACAGGGGTTAGGCAAAAAGGTTGAGATAGGTAAAATTTTGTCGAAATTCAGATTAGCTTAACATTGTATAAAATTTTGATAAATCAGGGAACTATCTTATAGTATATATTCTGCTTTATTACCAGACTAAGACCGGAGTGGCCTGTGTAATACATAAGAGTCTTCTCCATTCAGCTCGGTCCATGGCTGCACTTCGCTAACCACGCAGGGTCCGCATATCGTCCTCCACCTGATCGATCCACCTTGTCCGCTGTGCACCTCGCCTTCTTGTTCCTGTCGGATCGTTGTCGAGAACCATTTTCACCGGGTTACTGTCCGACATTCCGCAGTCTTCCCATTTTCGCGGTGTGAACGATGGATGGTTCCCCCAACAGCTGATGCAACTCGTGGTTCATTCGCCTCCTCCACGTACCGTCCGTCATCTGCACCCCAACATAGATGGTACGCAGCACTTTCCTTTCGAAAACTCCCAGTGCGCGTTGGTACTCCACGAGCATCGCCCTGTCTCGTGTCCGTAGAGAACTACCGGTCTATTAAACGTTTTGTAGATTGTCAGTTTGGTACGGCGGCGAACTCTATTCGATCGGGGCGTTTTGTGGAGTCCCAAAGTTCGTACATTTTCCTGCCATGATGCGTCTCCGAATTTCTCTGCTGGTATCGTTATCGTCGATCACCAGTGAGCCCAAGTACACGAATACTTCAACCACTTCGATTTCGTCACCACCGATACAAATTAGTGGTTGGTGGCTTACATTGTCCTCTCTTGAGCCTCTTCCTAACATGTACCTCGTCTTCGATGTGTTGATGACTAGTCCAATCCGTTTAGCTTCGGTTTTCAGTCTGATCGGTCCACGCCCTAGCAAGACACATGTTCCACAAGGGTCACTGCAACTTATATGTGACCAGATTTAGTTGCAATCAAGTTGCTGCAACAATTTTTGTCTGATTTGTGCTGCTCGGGTGGGCATTGGAAATGTGCCGGGTTTTCCGAGGGTATGTTAACGTGATTATACAAGAAAACCACAAATGGGCCATCTTGGAAATCACGTGCTTTTTCCAGTATTTTTCAACCCTAACGCCCATGATGAACAATCGACTTATATTTCAGCATTGTACGACATATATTACGTCAGATTTGAAGTTTTGTGAATAGGAGTAGGAAAACATGTGGTGCATTTGAAATTCACCACTGGCCTGATTGTAACATTTTATATGATGTTAATTTTTGTCATATATTCTTTCCGCAGAAACCTGTACTAATTTACCGACCATTATACTGACTGCAGACTGAGAATCCTATTGCCTTTTTGGTGAAAAGTCTTCCTAGCCTAGATTTCTAGATTTTTGGTTTTTGAAGGACTTCTATGAATCGTTGAGATCGTAGAATTCTTATAAATTTTTCACGGGCCCTCCAGTATAAATTAATTCGTATTACACGTATTACATGCAATATATTATACAAAACTACGAGATTGACATTACTTTTAGCAGCCAGTTGTCCCACCTTATTGCCCGATCTACTTTAATTTATCAAAATTAATTAATATTGTTTCCGTTTGGCCTTGCTAAAATATGCCCATGGAATTCTATTTACAATATTGTTTGCACACCGATTGATTGTAAATTGTTAAGGGCGTTCGAACTATCCATGTAACAGGTACAAATTCGAACGTCCAAACTATTCATATATAAAATAATTATTATGCAACTTATTTCGTGATTTGGAAGTTCTTTTAGTGTACTAAGAAGAGCAATTTGGGTGAATAAGTTGGAAAACAAATCCAAACTGAGGCTTAAAAGTGAAACGGATATTAATGGAAAGGATACATGATCGTAAGGCGGGGCCCTCCTTGGACTAGGGGTAAGACGCGCGGCTACAAAGCAAGACCATGCTGTGGATGGCTGGGTTCGATTCCCGGTGCCGGTGTAGACAATTTTCGGATTGGAAGTTGTTTTGATTTCCCAGGGCATACAAGTATCATCGTGTTAGCCTCATGAATCATGATATATGAATGCAAAAATGGTACGTTGGCTTAGAAACCTCACAGTTAGTAACTGTGGAAGTGCCAAATGAACACTAAGCTGCGACGCGACAATGTAATGGGGATGTAATTGGGGGATGTAATGCCAATAAGAAGAAAGAAACCTCGCCGGAGACTAGGACAGATCCCAACCAGATATATACATTACATACATTAATCATTAATCTTTGTTGACAGCATGCTACAGAATACAAGGCACATTCATATTCAGGAAAAAAATATTTATCGGTTCTTGAATAATTATGGTTACAAAAACCGTGGAAAATTTTCCAAAGATTGGGACTACGGTCAGAAAATTTCTAGAGCTAATCTTGGTTCTACTAAAAATTAACTGCGGGAAACGCACTGCAAAATGCATCAAATGCCGACAGTTTCGCAGTTTTTGCAATAGGTACAAGTACGATTGATTTATTTGATGTGTTACGTCCGTTTTCCTTCGCCGTCACACGAAAAAATCGTCAAATCGTAATGTGAACAAAAGGCTAAGATGGCGACATCTTTGCATTTGAAATGTCCTCGGACTAGCTTACATAGCATATGAATGCTAAAATGGTTATCTTGATCACGGCCTAGAAATCTCGCAGTTTTATCAAAGCTACAAAAACCACTGAACTTTGGAACGTGGATGATTCAATTGGAAGATATAAAATGTCAATTAAATATCTATTTAGAATTAATTGTTCATGACAGCGAAGAATACTTATCTGTCATCACTCCATACGTTCCGAACAACTGTCGCTTAGCGTACAAGTTGATACGCCGAAAACACGTTTGGGTTTGCATTTTTCCACAGCCCATACCAAGTTTACGCAAATTACTGTAAGTAGATATCACAGCTATGCAGAAAGCACCACCCCAGCAGGAGAAAAAAAAGCGCAACGTGCTTGCTGACGCGCGCGCGCCTTCTACACACGGGGCATATGTTTACGGAAATTCTCCTACAAGCAAACAGTCGTCAACGTCGGTCAAAGCATTTTTCCGTCTGACTAAACACGCTTGTCCAATTACAACCAAACAACGTGTTCTACAAGCGGTATGTTTGTAAATCGTTGGCCCATTTTATTCCAAATAAGTTGCATTTTTCGTGAGTACCGGCTACTTTTGCGACCTCAACTGTTAAAGGAGTTTGGTGTTACCAAAGCATCTTCTAAGTACATGTCTGCTACATTGTTTTCTATACATCATACGACCTTCTATTAGAATGGATCTCTCCAAGAAAATAGATAAATGCTTTCGATCTATAAATATTATCCCATTCTTCGCGCATATTTAATCGCATTCTTTGAAACTAGAAACGCACTTCAATTTGATCTTCGTTATTAAGAAGAAGGGGAGAAGCAACACCAGTGGTAAAGATTTTATTTTAGCTTTTTTAAATTCCATTATGATCAATCTCTTGTTTTCCATTCCATTAATCTTTTTACATTGAAAAACAAAAAAATATCACAATGCGGAGAAACGGCGAAACACTTGGCCAGTAATGGAATTTTCAACGAGATGTCACGCAATATTTACTTGGCACAGATCTTGATATTACCATTGATCTTATGATTGTACGATAGAGGTCGAATTTAGTGTATCTACCAAAATAAATTTCAAGCCATGGTTTCCTAAAACTTTTAACCTCAATGCCATCTACATATCCCTATAAATATGTCTAAGAGCAACAATTTTATTCCTCGGTAGTCAACATGCTCAGTTTAGCTATATTGAAATCACATTACTTTTGGTATTAAAACTCGCGGCAACCAGCCAGCTATAGCGCAGCAGTGCCGCACGGAAAAGCAGCCGGGGAAGATTAAGATGATGATGACTCAAAAGTAGAGAATAAGAAGGGCATGTAAAGCGAGCGAACGGTGGCAGCAGCGAAACAAAAGCACGAAAAGGGGTTATTGGTGAAATATATATAACGTATGGAAACAATATAACAAATAATAAACATTAGAATCAACGACGCAGCGGCGGCGACGACGCACCGTACTTCTGGGCCCCTCATGCCGGCGCAGTGGTTCCGGTTTTGAAAATATTTAAATTATTTTCAACCCGTAAATGCCCAGCACAAGCTTTAAATTTTGAAAACCATGTATCTCGGAGGATTTTAGGGGTTTTTGCTTTGTATTTTCACTAAAATTAAAGGGAATAGTTATACTTTATTAAACATTATAAAACATAAACTCCGTACCCTCCCTATTTTATGGTTAAGAAAACTAGGGTGCTCAAAAGTATAATTTTAGGCTGTGATATATAAAAGTGGCCATATTTGACGATTCAATGATTCAGGGGTATTCAATTTGATTCCAATGCCACATAAAATATCCATTTATTCAGAGCAATTTCACCGCAATCATCCAGATATATTGCTGACCTTATAATAGTTCTTGTTACATTATTTGCACAAATCTTATACAATTGAATTAAATTAAATATCCCTTTTCATCCGGCCTGATATAGAGACCATTGAATCGTCAACCAGTTTTATGTATCACAGTCTTGATCACAGTAAATATATGCGGTAGGGCAGCGGTTCTCAACCTTTTTGTTGAGGGGTACCCCTTGAGCCCTTGGCATTCCTTGAGGTACCCCCTAGGACTTTTTGCTGATAATTCATATCATTGTCCTAATTCTATTTCAACCGTTTAAAAACGTGAAAATGTATCCGGTAACTGACAGAGAAGGTACAAAAACTCTCTAACGGGACAGAGCTCTTCCCTGGAGTACCTCGAGAATTTTTGAAGTGAAAGCACTGAAATCGCTGCAGAAATATGTTTGACTGAGTATCTACCGGTTTCTCGAGTTTCACTTGAAATAATCTCCTGAAGGGATTTATCCAAAGATTCAGCCAAAGAATTATCCAACATTTTCCATGGATTCTTCAATAAATTCAATAAGATATTTCTCTTATTCAGAGTGTTTTCTGCACTTTGCAAAGTGAATTAGTTTAGATTTTGTTACAAGAATTATCTGAATGTTTAATCAAGAAGTTTCACGAAGCGTGATAGTCAAGTAGAAAAATCTATTATATTCTTATGCGCCACCAACTTTACACATAGACATTCCCGATTACTTCCGTAAATTATTATGGAGAGCATCGGTTTTGTTAGATAATTGTTGAAAAAGCGTAAGGCATCAAGCTGATGGTACGGTCTTGATTCGCTGATTTGTATATTTTCACTGATTTGGGTCACTATATGATTAGGCCACCGCTGCTGTTTGCGCCACAACATAACTAAAAACACTTCCATATCGAAATGCAACAAGAATTCAGAAAATAAGATTTTGATACACTGGATATAATTTGTGAGGTTTTCATCGTACACGTCTAGTTCAAATGGCTGCCAGTTGACTCAAATGAAAACATAATACATTAATTAGTTAGGTCGAGTATATGGCCCAAACATTGAATCACGACTATAGTAGAACTTTTTCTAATAGTCAAACTAGTAGGGGTAGTGAGCAGTAAAGTGGGCAACGGCTTGTTTATCCCATATTGGTGGATTTTTCATATTATTTTCCATGCACTACATCATGGTTTAAGCATTTCATACTCTTCGAGCTATTTTAAATAATGAAATAACTTTTTAATAGCTAGATTTTTGCCAAATTCTGCGCGCTTTCCCAAAATGCAAGATTGATGTGATTTCAGCACTGTGGCATTTAAGCCATGAAAACTCTAGGCTAGTAGCTCTGCACCAAAATATCGTCCACATAATTTATTTTGCTTACCATGAAGCATTACTGGTTGATGTAAAAAAATTTTTTTTTTTTTTGGGTTTTGGTGTGATTTGAAAAACATGTAAAGTACCCCGGGGCAAGTGGGACCTAAAAAAACGCTAGTTCAGAAAAAATGTTAACGCATTCTTAGAAAACAGGGTATTTGTGACATTAATCACGGATACGTCATCATATGCTTCCGTTGTTGAAGCGTGGAGTTGTAAGTCATTTATTCAGTAACAAAAAAAAATGGTAGTGACAGAAATAAATTTATTTTAGGGGACCCACTTACCCCTTCAAACGGGGCAAGTGGGACCTATTCTGCTTTATACTGTCGAACGAAACTAATTTGAAGAATTTAGATATAATGTTCGCAATTTCTGAGTTATAGTATTTCATATCATGGATGGAGGTTTATTGCTTGTCAGACTTTTGTTTTGCAAAAAAGGGATAAAAATGTAAGCAGATATAAAAACAAGACAACACCCGCTTCACTGTTTAACTGACTGTTGCCTGGCTTCTATTAGCTTACTTTCTTAACAAATGTGTTAGATGGAAAGTATAAACAAATCTTTGTTCTCTTTTCGAATGAATGTTTTTCTGTTTGGAACACAAGTACATAAATTAGACTTTCAAAAGGAACGTTTTTATTCAGGCGATGCGCAGTGTTTTAAATATGTAATAGAACGAAATGGCCAATTTATGTCTTAAGCACTTTATTTAAGTAAAAGTCTGTGAATCTGATGCGAAGTTCAAAAATAACAAAACACAAGACAAAACCTGTTGATCTGTTGTAGAATAGATTATTTGCACTGTAAACGAAAAATTTCGTATAGTCATTGCGTTTTCCTAATTTTCAGAAAGTACACATACACATTTGGTAAATCAACTGTACACTACTTCTTAACAACGGAATCAACGATATCAACTGCATTTGATTCAAATCCATATGATATATGAGTGTCGTAATTATGTTTCACTAGACAACAATCTAAAACAGTTCAAATGGCTCTATCGAAAATGTTGTTCAAATATGTCCCACTTGCCCCATGTATGTTTAAACTCAAGGGCAAAATGAAAATTGCCGATTTTGGCTTTAATTATACCTTTTAAATCGTTTGCGATGTCACACAATTATTTAATTGCTCAAAATATTCACTTTCCACATCAATGATGAATTTATAAATGATTATTTTGTTGTAAATCCATTGAATAAAAGTAATAGATTTTGCCGGTAGTTCAAAGTCATGATTGAACAACACCATTAGTATGGTGCCGTAAATGTTTTCTGATTCCAAATATTTTTGTGTCAGGTGAATTCGTTGATAGTTCTGCTTCATCTTTCTAGAACATTGTTATCATTAAAAACGTTCACCGATTAATCGGCAGCCATAGTACCCACTTACCCCGTATTTTCACTTGCCACGGGGTACCTTATCTATGAGGGTAAATTGGCCTGGGAGTAAAGTGAGCAGGGTTCGGATCTCTCACTCACTCACGCGACAACTGATCATTCCACCATGCATTTTATCCGGATAAATTACAGTGCGATAAACTCCGGCACAAGCGATAGTGCGAAAAATAATTATCCTTCTTCCCATGTTTCGAGAAAATCAAATGCTGCTTACTTTGCCTTTCCAAGTTGATTGAATCTGACGATGCGCCTCGATAAGAAGAAGGTTCAATACAGCAGTTATTCCCCACGCTTTTAACCAAATCATATGGTGGTGTGGTTATAGTGGGTGCTTGAAATATTTTAAGATTGTTTAAAAGTTAATCCTGTTGCGGTCTTAAATTTTGTAAATATGCTTGTAAAATTTATCAAGTGAGGCGACAAGAAGGAAAATTTTTGGATTAAAATTAAATTATCCGCCGATCCGGTGCTCACGAATTTATCACCCGTCATTCTATCCAGATAAAAATGTTGTGTGAGAATACTTCCTCACAGGGGGACCATGAAAAATCACACTCCGCTTAATGGATTAATCGCAGGTTTTTATTCATCTTCTTCTTCTTCTTCTTCTTCATTGGCATTACATCCCCCACTGGGACATTGCCACCTCAAAGCTTAGTGTTCAATTAGGACTTCCACAGTTATTATCTGCGAGGTTTCTAAGCCAAGCTACCATTTCTGCATTCGTATATCATGAGGCTAACACGATGATACTTTTATGCCCAAGGAAGTCGAGACAATTTCCAATCCGAAAATTGTCTAGACCGACACCGGGAATCGGGAAAGCCACCCTCAGCATGGTCTTGCTTTGTAGCCGCGCTTCTTACCGCACGGCTAAGGAGGGCCCATTATTAGGTTTTTATTCTTATGAGTGAGAATTCCGAAGCCTGAAAGTGAGCAATGTTCTGACAGAGAAATGGAGACAAACTAGTGGAATTTTCAACCTAAATCGGTTCGGTTGATAATGGGATCATCAATCAGGGGGTGAAGAAAAGGGGGATCTGGTAATTCCAGCCATATCTCATGTTTATTATCCGATCTGTGATATCAATATATCAACTCAGTAAAAACTCTAGTTTCTGTAAAATAATGTAACAAGGGCCAATATTTCATCCATGTTTAATATAGCATTAGCATTAGCATTAGCATTGTTACGGTGTAATTCGTAGATTGGACACTAGTGACAGTTATCCCTAGTAACATTTTGGTTTTATGCTGGTTTCATAATTCTCTTGAAGAGTAAATTATGGTCTACAAGAGCGTTATGAAACTTAAAATGTTACTTGGGATGTTTTACTTTTGAGATTCTTATCTAGAATGCTATCAGAAATCAAGAAGTGGAGTGGTCCTTGATTCCAATCTGAAACAAAAATAACAAAAGCATGAGGATTACTACCCTGGCACACGCCCATCTTCACCGTAACTAGGAGAGGAAGGAAGTGTTGATGTAGTACTTACTTAACGAGAGGCCACCGACTTAGCGACACCTTCATAAGTACCACGGAGTTGGATAATGAGGAAGGTAATCTCTGGGTCAGGATTTACCTGTAGCTGGAAATGAAACCGTGGTAGATCTTACCCCGTAACACACCACGTTAAGGTGTCTACCCAGCATTACGGGCTTATTTCATCCATGTTAATAATATAGGCTCAAAAAATATATCATTTTTGATTTGCTCTCAAATAATGTGGTCATAACATTATTTTGAACCAGTTTGTCAAAACTAGACGAGTTTCCTGCCGAACCATGCCAACACCAAAGGAACCGGTTAATATTTCACAGAGTAATGGTCAATTGAATATTGATCATTTTACCCAAGCCCGGTATGTCTGCTTGTTTGTGATAAAACGAAGAGTTTATACATATCAGGTAACATTTTGAATATTATTTAGAATATGTACTTGGTTTGAAATATTTTGACCGACTTATTTTATTTATTTACAAGATTGTACACTTTACCCCACCGCCTGACCATTTTACCCCACCCAAAATAAAATTGAATTGTTCAAAATAACATATTTGTTTTTTTTTTTCTATTTTTTCTACAACAGGCTTTGTTAACCAATAAGATAAGCTTCGACATACCTGCATTAAACAATGCAATTTCTTAATAGCTAGTTGATAAACAGCAGCAGAGTGTGTACAATTTACCCCTACCACCTCAATATTACGAGGACTTACTAAGCAAGACGTTTGATTTTTTTAGCAAATCGCTCAATGCACTGAAAATAGTTTGAAGGGCACCAGAGCATCGTGGCTGGATACTCCAACGACTGTAAACTTTAAGTGATGAACTCTATATAAACACTGAAAAAGTCACTTCAATACAGGAATTAAAAACAGACTAAGCTTTTGGGATATTTTCTTAATTTAAGGGTCAAAACTAGGGCTTGAATGAATTTTGATTAACACGGTGTCATTAAAGCTAACTCGCTTTACACTTCGCTTGATTAGCATGCCACAGATAGCCAACGATTCGTCAAAATAATCTCTGTTCAATGGTGGTTCCTACTCCAGTTAACTTTTAGGAAGAGAGCTATTGTATTGAATCTATTGCCCTTGTAACGTGCAAAATAAAATAGAAAGATAACTTCAAACGTCATTTGCTAATTTTCTGTTCAACATCAGAGTAAAGCGATTAGATCCGTGACCGTAAAAATTATCGGTAGTTTTGATATTCTCTTTACTCTGTACCAGAAATCCTAATATCTTGCAAGATATGGATTATTAAATCTTAAATTAAATTCATAACTTTATATCTTTTACAACTGGAGAGGTTTTAATTTCCTGTTTTTATAATTCAACATCCGCCATTACACATTTCTGTCAAAGGTACCCCCTGAAACCAGCAAAGGTACCCCTAGGGGTACATGTACCCCAGGTTGAGAACCGCTGCGGTAGGGAAAATGATGAGAGAGCCGTTTTATTATTGTCGAGAGGATTTTTGTCGACCGAATTTTATGAACTTTGGCCACGATATTCTTTGATATGCAAATAATGATTAGGCCAAATTTGAGCATAATCAGTCATCACCAAAACCCTGACAATAATAGAACAAAACCTGCCAAAGCCGTCATTCCCCTTATTTAGAAAAAAAATCGTTTCAGGTGATTAGAAACGAAATTTCGCGGGATTAGAGCATGGCGAAATCGGATTTTTTTTATTTCGTTTCGTTTCGTTAAATGTAAAAAAAATCGTCAGCAGAAAAAAAAATTAACGAAACTAAACGGAATTCCGCGTAATTTCGAAACAATTTTTCACCTTTGCTGCATCTCACAATAAGCGTGGAATAAAACGATGACAGCTTCATTATTGAAAGTGCTGCCCTTGAAAACGCGAGATGGAATAAAATTGCATTCCGAAAAGTTCAACCTTAAAAGGCTTAAAAATAAATGTTTGATAATGATTCCCTTGCCTCCCTGACATGAGGCCCATAATTGCATATTTGTCCCATTTTAATAGGAAACCCAGCAAAGATGCTTTTGCCAAGGAGATTGATTCAGAGAATTTAATAATTTTAAAAGTGATTTCAAAGTTGTGATTTTTATAGAGAATTCGAATTCTGCAGTTTAGGCCTTTCGTAGCGATAAAATGTGATGAAGTCACAAGAAGTCCAGCACGACAGTAGTTAAAATGTACTGTCAATAAACCCATGCTGTGTCCGGATAGCAAAGAACTTACAGCTCCATATACAGTGACATGGATAATATTATCCAATAGCGCAGTATCGAAATTACGTGATAATTTTTTAGCATTCAGTAAACCTCACGTCTTATTAATTGGTATTCTTGCGACAGCATCTTCAATAATTTGGGAAATTTTCCACTAGACAAGTATCGATTGACGATAATTGACGCAGGCAATGCAAGAGCTTCGGTACAATGTTTCAAGAAAAGCCGACGGGACCCGGACATTTGGTGGATTCGAAAGTTAAAAGCCACGTCGATGGAGACAGTTTTTCTGTCAAAACTTCATCTGTGACTAATGAAGGAAGTGATTAATAGCCGCCTTTGAAAAATTTTGCCAAAAGATTTGCAGATACTTTGGATGGTTTTTCAATATCATATATCACGCGGTAGGCTATTTAATTGCATTTGATTTTGAGCATAGAACCAGTAGAATCTTCTTGGGGATAGGGTAATTTTCGGGGTTTTGTTCTAAATCACTGATACACTCTTGGAAAGCATGATTTCGCGCATCTGTTTATTCCTGCTTAATCCCAGAAGAGCTAAAGAATTTCTTCTGGACCGGTGCTTGATATACATAGCATTTTCGACATTTGCGTAACCTATTTCTTAGCGTTCTGAGATTGCTGTTCCACAATGCCACAATTGAGTATAACGGGACTTGCGATTCCTTCACGGATAAAATTGTAGATGACGTCATAGAGTCTGCAACCTGCATCATCCGCAAAGTAATCACAAAGCAGGGAATTCGAATAAACGTCGAATATTCTAATAAAAACTATGTTTACGTCATATCATCGGAAGTCAAACTGTATGTCATCGACGACATCATCTAAATGTGATGATGACTGAAGGAAATTCAGCAACAACGATTTATAGTTTACATTGGCTAGTTGTTGAGTAGTTGTAGCTGGCTCACTTCCACTCTATCTGGTTCGTTAAGAAATCGTAAATTGAGGAGACTTGATTTTTAATTAAGAATATGCGGTACTTGAGATAGGGTAGAAGTAAGTATAGATTAAGTAAGGGAGACTTCAGATTTATAGAAATCGTTGATTGGCAAGGTATGGCACATGTAGTAGTCCCCGTTGATATCGTTACTGGAAGTGACGCTACACAGGTCGTTTAAACGAGAAGAGTGCTGATCGTACAACGTTGGATCTAAATTGGGTCTAACATAAACAGTTGCTTAGATATGAAAGGCTCGTGGTAATCTACTGCAGGATCTCAAACGACTGCGTCAAGCGTGTTCTGGCATTTTGCACCCTTTGTTGGCATACTTTATAGGTATCACATCTTAACAATGTCTACTGGATACATTCAAAATCACAACACAACATATTATTATCTGCAAATAGTTTTTGTCAAATTTTACATATCCTATTTTTAATCAAGATAATATCAAGTAATAAAGCTTGTAATCTGAACAGACTATTACTGTTACAGTCGAAATACGTATTGCAAAATAATATCGAAAATTGATATGCGAAATACTTTAGGCACAACATGCTCCAAATGAACCAAATGAAGAATAAATTGTTATGAGTTGGATACTGTAATAATAAATTATGCTATTTGAAGTATTTTGCAAAGTAGGGTATCGATAACATCAGTCCCGAGTCGTGGGTAGGACAAATTGGGTTAATGCCTAATTCTACCGTTTTGACTCAAATCAAATATTCCGTTTTTAAAAACCATTTTAACTTTATTCGTGTCATTTTCTCCTCAGTTCGATTGAATTAATGTTTGTTCTGCGTGGCACGATGAAAGTTTTGGTATAAAGATGCTAAAACGCCAATATGATTCGGGATTTGAGTCAAAACGGTACCTATGATCAATTTTACTAATCAGAACAATCTAATAATAGAAAGAGGTACAATTCCATTTAATTCCACCAAATCGTATTACTTTTACATATACACCTGTGTTCAGAATAATAGCAGCGGAAGCCGTTTTTCACAAAATGGTCAACTTTGGATTAGCTGTAACTTTGCAACTTGATGACCGATTGAGCTGAAATTTCTGGCAGTGAATCTGCATAAATATGATGAATTTTAAGAATAGTAAGTATCAATTTTTTTCAAATGACGCGTCTGCACCGCGCCAGGTCAAATTGTTCGCAATAATAGTAGCTTTTGTTTTGGAAATATCAATAAAACAATTGATTGGAATGGGTATCAATCACTGAATTCAGGTGCTGTGGAGACACTAAGTTCAAAATTTAAAAATATAAATTGTTAAATTTGACATTTGTATTAATAAATATAACGAAAAAATAAAAAAACCGCTATTTTTTTGAACAATTTGACCTAGTGCGTACTCTTTGAACGCGTCATTCGAAAAAATTGATACTCACTATGTAAACCATCATATTTGTAGTTCACTGCTGTACTTTCAGCTCAATCGGTCATCGGGGTGCAAAGTTACAGCTTGTCAAAGTTGACCATTTTGTATGAAAAACGGCTTCCGCTGCTATTATTCTGAACACAGGTGTACGTACCATAAAAGTAATACGATTTGGTACAATTAAATGGAATTGTAGTAAACTCGTCTTGTGACAGTGAAAACATTCCACTAAAAAAGAGCTAATTAATTTTCTTGAATATGAAGAGTCCAGATATACTTCTGGACTTCAAAAGAATCTTTTCTTAATTTCCTTTTCGTTTCCAGCAGAAGCATTGCATTTCAAGATCTATCAAAGATTTTCTGGAAAGATTAATTTTTAAGCCGTGAAGGTTTAGGCCATAGGGATACTACTCATGTCACGCTTCTTACTTTTTACAGTGAGAAGAGAAAAATGAAGAGTGAGAATTGAAACGTCTCTCTTCTCATTGCTAATTTCTCACTTTTCAAATGAACTATTCGGCTAAATGACCCATTCGGCCAAATGACCTATTCGGCCAATTGACCCTTTCGGTCAAACGACCCTTTCAGCTAAATGATCCTTTCGGCCAACCTGAGTTGCACACTTGTTACATATCAGTCACTGTGACTCATATGCGACCAAATCCAGTCACACTGTTGCTGCAACCAAATTGATGTGAACTAAAGCTATAAGGGAAACAACCCTTTCGGTTAAACGACCCTTTCATTAACGACCTTTTCGGCCAGTATCGACCCTTCTGTCGGCCAAATGACCCTTTCGGCCTAATGACCCTTTCGGCCAAACGACTTTTCCGGACAAACGGCCCTTTCGGCAAAATGAACCATTCGGCCAAACGACTTTCGACCGAACGACCCTTTCGGCCAGATGCGTTTCGGCCTAATGGTCTGTACGGCCTAGTGGCATTCGGCCAAATGGCTTTCGGTCGAATGGGTTTCAATAAATGACCCCTTACCCAATTTATCTGCTTGTGGAAAAAGTTCCTATTCTAGAATTCTTATGTTGTTCGAATATATTTAGAAGCATTAAGTAGACGACACGAATTGCAAATATTTCTCTAAATTTTGAAGTAAGTAATTGCCAATAACTACCAGGACTTTGCCAGCTTTTTAGAAATTTATGCGAATCGAAGAGATTTTTATTCTAACTACTAGAATATCATATAGCCATCAAAGCTATTTATTAAGTGCCTAATCGTTTATTAATAAGAAATATCACAATTTACTAACATTTTTATAATTTTTTAATAAAACGCATTTGCAGATTTCTACATCTTCTTTTCATACCTTCGAAGAACCTCTACCCAAAAATATTATATTAAAACAATACATTGTGTTGTAAAACTACCATTCAAAACAATAAATTTGCTGTAGTGCTGTGTCAAACAATACATTGTATGCTAAATATATTTTAGATATAACTGATCAAAAAGATCGAAATACAATAGTTTGAATTGTATTGAAAACAATATTTAATTTTATGAGCCTCTCAAATAAATAAAAGATTAAAAAAAAATATTTAATTTAGAATTAGGCCAGTTTAAAGGTTCCATATTAAAATTTAAGGAAAATAAATGCATATTACAGAAACTGGTGCTAGGAGTCAAATATTTTATATTGTTAATATGCAACACAGTGAAAAATGGACATGATTTTCAATCAAACACCTTATGAAGAAATCGGTATGACATATTTTATGTTTGATGAAATATTTTGCAATTATTTACATATAAAATTGACTATGGAATTGAAATAAAATGAACCTAACAATGACCACAAATTTTAAACGCCAGATTTCGAGCACAGATTATTAACTCTTTCAATCAAAAGTAAGCCCCCCTTTTCTGAGCTATAGTGTGATTGAAAGTGTTTGAATTAGAAAAAAAAATGTTTTCTTTCTATTCGTTATGATACCATATAGTACCATCAATCCAGATTAAATTTTGCGTCAATTAGGAAAAAAGGTGTACAATCATTTCGTTATTATTAGCTCGTTAAAGGGCAATACTTTGAAAACAGAGACCTTTATGCACTAGGATGAAGAAGGGAAGTTCCATTTACATATGTTCGAACTAATAATTGAAAAAGATTTCGATACGCTGGAAAGAAGAACAAAAATCAAAACAAGGAAACAGAAGCATCAACGAGACCAGCAAGTTGTGCTGTGTGAACAAAAGAAGTTCCTCAGATCCGATTTGTCGCGTTTTCCACTGGAGTAAAACCACTGTGGAACGTAGCACTGCCCGTACACCATCGGATGAAGAGAATTTATTTTCCCGAGAAAAATATGATGAGGAGAGAAATCGGCAAGTTTAGTGCTTGGCAGATGGTGGAGAGAGGAATTAAAATGTATATTTTAATAATTTCACTCTTGTACGCATTTGCGTTTGTTCTCAAGTTTATGAGGACGGCATCACTAGTTAAAGAATGGTTAGAGGCTTGAGACATCGTAGCATGACTTCGATTCAGGTGTCATGTTTGTTAAAGTTAAAATTTAAATACATGATTCACTCCTTGATTGTTTTCAAATGATATTTAATTGTGTCACACTCGAAAGTGACAATTGTTTTTGACTGAATTAAGCTTACAGTCAAAATTTAGTAAAAATCCAATGAGTTGTTTTCGAGATGGCATTGGAAAATCTAATTGATCGAGCGAAACCTGAGAATCAATCATTACATGACATCTCTATGAGTGCAGTCATTCGAGTACACTCCAGGAGCGACTAGTACAGAAAAAAACTATGTTGTTTTTGTATCAAAAGACGACAACGCCTCGCTGACGGTTCAAAACTCTGTCGGGTGATTCCAACGATACGAATTCGAGATCGCTGGATCACTTGAAGAGAGCCGACCCGGACACGTCCACTCTCGGCTTCACCTCTCCCGGCCTGACGATGCGACGCAACGTCGTTCGGTTGGCCGTTTCTTGCACACCATCGCCGAACATCTGTATACGCGCGGCATTAAAATAAATAAATTTTATGTTTGTAAAGTTGAATTGGGCCCTTGTAGAAATATTAATAACGCAATTTGCTTTTGTGTTTGCGGTTTATATTCTCGCCCTTGCTTGGCTTCGCGCATTATGTACCGATCGTCGATTGATTTCCATCCCATCAATGTCTGTAAGGGCCGACCGAGTAACCTTTGATTGAATGCAATGGGATAGGGTCTGCAGTCAGTCACCCGACGAATTGGTGGCGATTTCATTTCGCTAAATCATTGCACGTGTTTCCAAGTAAAACCCGTGAAACGTTTTGCAATTGTAAAAAACGAAAATAAAAATGTGTCTTTCTCGGTGTACAAATCAACAAGATTGTGATTTACGATTCATCTAGCCAGCATGCAGACATTGGAATTTTTAACTCGCGTATAATAGTACCATTTGAGATCATATTTCCATCGAAATATAAATAAAATATTTGCGCTCCGATATAAAACACACACTTGGATCCGTAAATGGGTCTACACATTCCGGCACAAGAGCTGCGCAACAATTTGTGCCATAAAACGAAATGAAATTTATTTTATTTCTTACCCCACGTCGCAGCCACCGCATCGTCCGCGCGGGCATTTGCTTACTCGATGCCTCTTCTATCCACTGTCTCGAAGCTTCAATCTTCTGGAAACAAAAAAACGGCAGACAACGCATGAAGATCACCTTCTTCATCCCCGCCGGAGTAAAAGTCATAACCGGCAATCATCATAAGGCACCAGCAGCAGCAGCAGCTCCGTCAGGCGAGGAGAGTGGCAGTAAGCATCCGACTTATTTCCAGCCGGGGAAATAGCCAAGCTACTCGTGTTAAAATATTAGTTGTAATTTATTTGGTGCGTTCCGGCCGGCATCAAGCATCGGACGCGATGGTGGCGTCACAGTGGCCAGCCTAATTAGTTGTGGCATCATCATCAGTCGGAAGGAGTGCGCAAGGAGCGAGAAGGATGAACCCTCTCGCTGATTACCTTCATCCATTCCGTCGATCCGAACTAATCTGTTTTTCCTTTTTTTTCAATGTTGAAAAATGAAATGCTATAATATCGCATAGAAATCAGTTTCGTCTCAAAAATCTACTAAACAAATTCCAGTGAAACGAAATATAAAAATATAAGAACTGGGTTGATTTGATTGTTGAACACGTTTATCAATTCAATCACCGTTTATCAATTCATCAATATTGGATTCAAAACCATTTGCACTATAAAGAAAGCACTACAATACTGATATGATTCAAATTTGTTTGATTTGATAAAGGATAATTTTTATCACTTCCAAGTGCATTATTCAGTATTTCACAACGAGAAATACGACTCCCAGTCGCAGGCATAAATTATGGTTCATGCATTACAGTTCGTGAAAAAATAATAGTGTTTATTATATATGTATATAAATGTGGAAATCATTCATACCACAGTACCCGGCGTTCTTCCATTTCAAAAGGCAAAACGGGTGATCATCAGTGTTTTCATCTAATCATTCTTCTTTAATTTGTTTCAACCATCTATCTGCCGGCTACTGCATACATACTTCGACCCGCAGTTACTGATCGATCAATCTATAGATTAATAGATAGAGCCAAATTGAACTTTTTACGCTCTTCTCAACTAATTTTAATGTACCTAATAGATTTTTTTACGCTAAATTCAGATTTTCTGCGATACATCAAGTTTTTTAGATAAACGGACTTTAATTAACAAAAGTACATATTTTCATTAAAGTTTGGATATTCTGCTTTACAAAGCTGAATTTCGGCTTTCCACATTGAGAATGAAGTTTACATTTCATAGAATGGGCTTTGTAGAATGTGTATGGGTTGTTGGATTTTATTTAAAACGTAAATTTGTTGTGATACACGGAATTAAATTCACAAAATTACGTATTTCCATAATCATTTAGTTTTTCTGCTCTGCAAAGCTGAATTTCGTCTTTCTCACGTTGTGATCAAAGTTTCAATTCCATAGAAAGCCCACAGAGCCGTAAACTTTTTTTTTTGAGTTGTAAACTTTTTTTTCGCAAAATGAAAAGTCGAAATTCAGCTTTGCCGAGCAAAGAAACCAAATTTCTATCCCAATACGTACTTTCCCGAGGTAATTTTAAAATTTTAGTGGACCTTCAAAATTCTAGACTAGAAAAACTTTCAATTCTAGACTAGAAAAACTTCCTCTGCAAATTTTAGAGCAATTTCTTGAAGAAATCCCAAAGAATAATTTTTCATAAACTGGCTGTGTAGACTAGACAAGACTATATTTTCTCAATTTTCAACTCATCCTAAATGTTTAGCGCATATTAATTATCCTGTGATTTTTCTTTGATTTATTCTGGATTTTTTGAAACATGTTTCAAAGAGTTTGGTGGTAAATTGAAGTCACACGATCAAAAATACGAGCGAAAAAAAAAATCGTGTAAAAACAGAATCCTGTGTATTCAGACGATAATGTCGGTCACAAATAAAAAGAAAAGTAAATAAAAGAAAAGATAATAAAATAAAAGAAAAGATAATCTTAAGCTCAAATAGACCTAGAAAAGAAGTTTGTGGTCGGACGGACAAAAGGTCGAAGGGAGACAAAGTCTAACGGATAAAAGATCGAAGAGACAAAAGGTCGAAATAGATCAAAATTTAAAAACCAAAGTCTTGAGAGAAATACAAAGCAAAACTATTAATTAAGTACCGTCATCGAGGGTGATAAGGCCAAATAGGGTGAGATTGGACCAAGTTTTCAACAATGGAATTAACGTATCTAAGGACAAATATAATATAAGATACCTTTTCGAGCGATTTAGATTTCCGACGTACGGACTGTTCGTGAGAATGATCGCCCAATTTTGATTTGAACCCACAGCTTCATATTTCTAGACAAACTCCTTCCACCTATATGCAATATGCATTTGCACAACCATGATCATAAACTTTTTGAAACGCGCGCGGTCCTAGAACAGTCATGCAGGCTCGTTCATGCGGTGTACCGTGCCCGTTGTTTTTTCATTAGTGTTCTACAAAATGCAACAGTGATTGAGTATTAATTAGCATTGTTAGTACGGCTGAATCGCCAAATAATATGCAAAAAAAACAACATTAAAGTCAATAACATCCACCTCTAATACAGGATGAGGAGTGGAAAATTAATTTGACACTCATTTCAACAAGAGACTGGCAATCTTCTGTATCTCCATGATCGACATTGGGAAGGAAGCTTGGAGTTGGGAAGCTAAGGTGTCGGAAATCGTGTTGGGTAGCGGTAAAATAGTTCATTGTACGATAATTATTCCAAAAATTTTACTAATAATACTAAAACTAACACCGTGCTTCACTTAAACGCGCACACTCCACACAGTGCTCGCTGCACATTATAGAAGATCGCATTTCTTGTGACACTACTATACAGCTTCACCATCCCGAGAACTGATAAAAATCATACAATGCTTGCCCGTTGGCTAATACGTGCCCCCTGTAATTAATTGGTTAAAGAATTGCCCAGGAAATGAAGAAAAAGAAATCTCTTGGAAATGTTAAAAGCTATCATACTTAGAAAAATTCGTGTAATTTTAAGTTAAGCATGCACATAAAAGGAGCGGCGCATTTAACATATATTTAAGTCTGATCTTAAAATTACATGACCATGAGAACACAAAAAAATACACGCCATGACGAAAAAATCGACTTTTGAAGTTATCGTACTTTTACATCACGACGTGTAAACTAGATTGGGCTCTTGTTGCATGCGCAATTTTAAAAATGCGAAAAATTTAATCGTTTACTTGGATCTGATAATCCAATCCAGCTTTTCACGCTCGCCATAATGGCGGCTGCTATAAATATTTCTGACAGTAACTGCTTCCGACGCCGAACTGCATTCGACGCTGTCGTATCTAAGCAACAAGTTTTACTTTGTTTATTTATGATTCTCAGAGGAAAAACTATCTTTACAATTGGGTTTAAAATGTTTTTTCTTTTTCGAAACACTTATTATTATGCATTTGTATTTTGTAGGTTTTGGCGCTAATTTTTGATGCTCTGATGAATGTTTGGTGCAGCAATACTTGGCCTTACCAGGAAAGTAACCTGATTGCGAGAAAAATATTTCAGATCAAGAAGGAGGAACAAGTTTCGGCAGACGGCAGATTACAGAAATGCGAATTGTCTTTTTTATTCAAAACATCCAGGTTCGGGCTATTCAGGAGGACTAGTGGAATCGCCTCAATATCTATATACCGACGTCAATTTGAACGGATATCGTTTGTCTTCCTTCGGAGTGTGTGGTACTGAAACTTTTACTCTGAAAATATTCTTACGCGGAGTATGTTATCCAACCCTCATAGTTCTCATAACAAAGATGCTTTTGACTGGATTTTACATTCGAAGCGATTATGGAAGCCGCAGCAAAAAAAAAACTTGTGCTCTTGATAGATTTTTTTTAACTTAATGTATTCGAACTAATCTAATCTTGCAAAGACAGACCTTTCGCATTCCTTCCTTTAATCAAAGTTTTACTAACATGTTAGTGGTCTACCAACATTGGCATCGCACTCCTCAACTGGAACACAATTTAGCTCAACCGTAGAGTAAATATTAATTATATTTCTGATATGTGGGTCTTTTTTGGGAATTTTCTTTTTCTTTATTTTAACCATGAATAAAGATAACGCAAAGCGGGGAAAATAGATCATGTGCACAAAAGTAACGAGAAGTAAAAGGTGATTTAAAAAATATTGCTTAAGCTGATAATGAATATGCCATATACCACGGGGATCACAAGACTCCTTATTGCACAGTCAGTGGCAATGATACCATTACTGTTGGACACGTACACTCGAAAGAAAAACTTATGGGGCAATCGAGATCCGTTCAACTTGACGGTCTAAGTAATTGAGGCAATTTTCTTAGTCCTGCTGAATAGCTCCAACAAGGACCCGCGTAAAACGGGATTTTGTTCTACAAACAAGTGTAATCTGCATGATTTTTCAGTTCTCTGTAATCGACCTTCCTTCTTGGTCTGAGAAATTTTTCTCGGTTACTTCCTTCGAGCTCAAGTATATTGCTTCACTAGACGTTCGTGAGAGCATCAAGTATTATCGCCAAAACCTACAAAATACAAATACATAATTAGAATTGTTCTGAAAATGGAAAAAAAAATTTTAATCCCAATCGTAAAAACAGTTTTTCCTCTGAGAATCATAAATAAACAGAGTGAAAACAGTTGCTTAGATACGATAGCGTCGCCTACAATTCGGCGTCGGAAGCAGTAACTGTCAGAAATATTTATAGCAGCCGCCATTATGGCGAGCGTGGAAAGCTGGATAATATGCATGCGTAGCCATTTTTGCCATTGTTGTTGCAACAGCAATGTAGACTTGAAAGCATAAACGACATGTGCAACATTGGCTGCCTTCGCACTCCGGAAATATTCCAATTCCAAACACTCCACATTTTCTTCATTTTTATTTCACTTGTCAAGCGATCCAAATCACTTTCTTCAATACACTGTAGCTTAGAAAACAACCCGCATAACTCTGGATTATTTATTTATTTAGTAGTAATTGTCATCTGACATCTGATGTCTCAATGACTACAAGGATTATAAAATTTCTGTCTCCTGTATAATTAACAACCATTCGAAACAATACTTGTACAACTCTACAGACCATCCACTGCAACTATACTCCCACACTACCCCAAATTGTTTTAACAATACGATAAATTGTATTTGTCCAAATTACACTGTGGGGAAAGGGCGGTTAAGTTATGTTACTATAAAAAGTTGGTCATTTTTTCGAACAAAATTTTCCGCAAATTATACAACAGAAGGTTGATTTATAATCCGTTTTGAAAGGTTCGAACAATATGTCTTAAGTTGAAGATATTGTAGAAGCATATGAAGAAAATTTGTAGAACGGTACCCCTTGCGTTTGAATCATGTTTTGGATATTTTTTTTTAATTCTTTCATTATATAATTAATCCATGTTTGTATTATGTTAAAAGACATTTATTAAATACAGTTTCAAGTACAAGAAAATACACAGCTATAGTAAAAATGATCAAAACATAAATACTTCGCAGTGGAGGCTTAGAATTTCGTAGATCATTAACACAGGTCACCCGGCAACCAAATAATCGATACTAGATTGAAATTAAGAAAGTTTTCAGATGACTTACCTAGTTTCAAGCACATTCTTTGATTGTAGTCAGTATTTTCATGCTGTTTCCTGCAAAAGGGATGTTTGCATTTACATATCTTAGTGTAATGAAAATAGAAAACAAATTACCTTTTATCTGGAATTACTGGATTTGCTTATTTAAAATTCCACAGCATTGCAAACTCTTGATTGTCTCCTCACCATGGGCCTTTAACACGACTCAAGAAATTCCGCTAATCTTTCGGGGTTTGTCTTTTTCGTCGATCTTGCACAGGCCGGACCGTTTATTCAGCTTCTTGTTGGAATCGTCGCGAATTAATGTTTCCTGGCACTCGTTGCACCGGGCCGTGATGAACCCATGATGTCATGTCCATCGGCAATCAAGGACTACTTGAGCCGAGACTTGAGCACTTCCTGGGGCGCTGTGTTGGTATCATGGTTCTTTCAGCTGGAGTAATTCCGCAGGTTCCGACCCAGACAACCACATATCGCATGAGATAGCATGATTCAAATCGTTTACCGATACAAATTTCATCGAACTCGCATTATGGTGCGAAGCTTATCAGTTTAATTATAAATTTTTCCACATAGTAGGCTATTTTACGAGTTCATTCCAGCTTCATTTGTTGACATCGCATATTCCTACAAACAAACTCAAGTTAAATCGGATTATCTGTCAAAAGGAGTTTATTATCACAAACTACATCGCAATGAATAACAAAATAACTCGCTTTAAAATCGTGCACATCGTATACACCACCGCATAATGTCGGGTAAGAAATACACATTTATCGCCTCCACTTTTGTACGTAAAAAGCGTTTTCGCGACTGATAAGCGATGAAATTTGTGCGCATAGGCATCGCATAACAGAAAACAAATTCTGTTATGCATGCATTCTGGTTGTCTGGGGATAGTCATAGCACGCCACAACTTTCTGAAAAACAAATCGTTTTCTTGAATTATAAATTCTTGTATATATACGAGGTATACTAGTATATATTCTAGGAAACGAATTTTATATTGAATAAATTAATAAAACAATCTTACCGTCGTCGGGGGTGACAATGGGTCAAATGGGGGTGAGAATGGGTCACTGTTTCAACTACTTAGAATGCTTGTAGAATGGATTGAATGTATCTGAGGGCAAGAAGACTAAAATATAAGAGACCTTTTTGAACGATTTTGCTTTACGACCTCCAGGCTGCCGGTGAGAGCGATGACCCATTGTCACCCCCAGACCCATTGTCACCCCCGATGGCGGTACCAGAATATTTGCCGTCTACTGTCAGAGGACTAACAACACAAGTATGGCCGTTGATCGATTGGAAAGTTGATAATAACTTACAATTGGTTTACTGTTTGCTGTATGTTCACAGCAAATGTTGGTGTTGTAATACCATTTTGAATAGTGCAATATTCAAAACAGTTTGAAGTTGAACCATCATAAAACATTACCAAAAACAGTGAAAATATTTCTTAAGGCTTCATGACATGTCATTCAGAATGGCTGCCTTGTGGCTTACCAACACAGTCAAACAATCAACCACCCCACCCACCCCGATATGCAAAGACAAATTTAATTCATATATTGCCTACATACCTGACCATCTTCTCACTAAAAAAGTAAATCTGGACTTACTTCTAAGTTCAATCTATGCGGCGATATGATGATATTACCACATAGCGCTAATTTAGGGAAGATATATAAGCAAGTGAACAAAGTGAAAAATATCCCCCCAGTAACGCACTATGTCAACGACGTCGCCGGCTTCAACAATCTGCACGTCATCGGTAGCGTCGTATGCAAGCAATCATTGATCAGCAGCAGACAGTGATGTCGATATGAACTATTGTGAAATCATAGCGGAAACATGTAAAATATCGATTTAATTAATCAATCTTTTATTAACGCATTATGTATTGATGCAATAATAATATGTTATTGATTCTGTTTTGGGGTGCGTTTCAAAAATTGAAAAATCGGAGCAAAAAATTATTTTGTTATTGGTGCGTTTGAGCAGCTGGCAACAACGGTTGAGGATGTAAACATAAACAGACAGCATCGTGAAAACATAATTCATAAATATTCACCTAAACCAAAGAAAAACTGATGCTTTTCTGGCAAATTCCATCAGTTAATCCCATACTTAGACTGTATTGATTGATACTGTTTCTAAGTTGGGCTGAATTCTTCCGAATGCGTGCAATGTTTACTGTTGTCGGATGTTAACAAAAAATGAATCCCACGTGTATGCTTACTGAATTGGTATTGGAAGTTTCCACCACTACAAATCCATGGTTGATGATTTTTATGATACAAACACATAGCAATTTGAGTGTCACAACGCTTCACCTTAAGCTGATATTATGGTTATGACATTATATCGAACTGTTTTTAATTATGCGGGAGCAATCGAACTTCTTTTAATCAATTACCATTGTCACAACAGTCAGAGTAAATTTAGATTCTGGGCAAGCACCTTCAGGAAAAATAGTCAGTTTTCGCACGTTTTTTTTTTGCCGTACAGCAGTTTGCTGATGGTTCACTGCAAGTTATATGCCAAGGTATATCCATTAAAGAAGCACTCGTGACGTATTTAGTTCACTTTACACTTTCTGAAGCAAATCACTTTTTTATTTCCAATAAGGCCGTTAAAAATATTTAATTAACATTTTGTCCTACTGGTCTTCGAAAGGTCAAGGGGTGGATGATAGAAAACTAAATATTAAAATGAAAAAAAAAATCAAAAAACTCCTCATTTGTTAAAGAATGTTTTGAAAATCCTCAAAATTATCCGAATTTTATTTTGATGCCCCCTTAATTATATTATTTTTTGGTAAAAGGGGGGAGACAAAATAGTTTTTAAATATTTGTATCGGCCTAACTACGCAATGGAATGAAACATATATCGCGTTATGGAACGTACACACCAGTCAAGCAGTTTGACGAACATTGACTCCGTCCCCAAGAAAACGCTTTGGTTGCTGCTTTGTTTGAACGTGTGTGATGTTGTTCGAACAACCAACTCGGCCGTACGAAAACCATTTTTTGTTAAATATCTTGGCTGTGCATATGCACAGCATATGTTTCGAAATGGACAAATTGATATGAAATTTGCGAAAAAGAATCCACGTGTCTTGGAGGGACTCGAACCCTCAACCTCCTACTCTCTAGATAGGCGTGATAACCCCTACACAACAAGACCACTTAAAGGTCACGTTTGCGGAAAAGCCATCAGAATCCGAGTACCAACCTCCACCGCGGTTAGCTCTCTTTTTTGCAAATTGAATATCTTTCGGATGCTTGATTTGCCCAATCTCCACATGTGCTTTTACTGTTGTATATCCACAGTCAAGCGAGTGCACATTGTTTTATTAAACGAGAGGATCGCACTCCATGCCCCCCAGTAACGGGCTGGGCGGGACGGTATAGAATGCGAATTCAATCGCACTCTGCTGTGCTAACGGCTTGCTTGGCTAAAGCATTTGATGAGTTTGATTGCCTTGCCTTTGCCTTCTTTCATATCAATTTGTCCATTTCGAAACATATGCTGTGCATATGCACAGCCAAGATATTTAACGAAAAAAAACCATTTGACAGTTGGCGGCTCGGTTGGAAAAAATTGAAACGGTTTGATTTTGGTTTGAGTTTGGTTTGCCGAATATGTTTGAGCATTTGTAGTGGAGCTGCACAAACCCCCATATATTTTTTTATGGTATGGTTGGTGCGAGGTGGAGTCAATGTTGGTCAAACTGCTTGACCGTCTGTACGTTCCATTACAACACGATACACAAGTTCGCCACTGACGTTCGCTAATAAAATAATTGTGTACATGATGGCACAGGTCCAAATTCATGTAAATTTACATCTTATACATTCTAAAACTCCATCATTCTAAAGCCGATTATGTTATGTTGGAAGTACATCAAAGGATACGTAAATATAAATTTTATTTGTGTTTGTGTCACAAAATATTTAAGTGCAAAGGAGTTTCAGTCGCATGTAAATTTCACATTTTTTAGTGTATAGATTTTGCTTTGGAAACATGTTCCCAAACTTGTTGTCGTATTTGTTGTCTCTTTCATGTGTTCAGAATTATAGCTTTGTTTTTCTACCTTTTGTCCCTTCGACCTTCTGTCCCAAAGCCATTAATGAAACAACGTCGGGTTTTGTACCATGGATCTTAGTGTTATCGATGTTTCTTGATGGCTTGCTTAAAGGTTGCGACGCGATTCTATCGCTTGGCGACTGCGATTCTGTCACGCGTTGGTATATATATGGAAGCTTTAATGAAACATTATCGCAGCGACCCAACGATAGAATCGTGGCGACAAGTTGTCGCCGTCGCGGCGATGAAATCGCTTAGGTCTGGAGGAGCCTTAACATCTGCATTCATCCATACATTTGATTTGAAACGGAACACATCAAAACTGCTCGCATCTGAATATGTAGTAGAACATATCGTCGAAAATTCGGAATTGATATTTGAATGCGCAGCTAGCGCCGTAGCGAGTAGTTGACCAGGTTGGCCCCTGTCAAGGGCGCCAGGCCTTAGGGGGGTGCCAAAATCAAGGATTTCGCAAACAGATGATTTCCTCGGTAATCAACGATTCCGTAATCAACCATTTGATTAGTATACTGGCATCAGAACGTCAGCTCAGGGAGCACATTTCCCCCAATTTAGGAGATTTGTGTCATCGCCTTCACTGTCTTTTACATCAATTATTTGAAAAGATAAGGAAGTAAGAACAACTCAAACTGGCTATCGCAGTCTTTAAAGATTGAATCAAGAATTTTATTTGTCCAAAAAAGGAGTCTTGTATGGCTCCTTTAATAGTACAAAACAAAATGGAAGCCATACAAGACTCCTTTGGACAAATAAAAAATTTGTTTCAATCTTTAAAGATTGCGTAGCCAGTTTAAGTTGAAATAACAATAAACAGTCGATCCTTCAATGCCGTGCGGGACCGAAATCCGTACAGCACCGAAACGCGTCCACCTCATGAGATATCAATGAATTAAAGGGTGTTGAAGGTAATCAATGTAGAAATAATTTATCTTATCCTGTTCAGATACTTGACAGTCAGCTTCTAAGGGAAAGAAATGGAAAGAAGGCTTTGAAATTAAAACAGCAAAAATCAAAAACAAATCGCCACCCACCAAACGCGGAGTTTTTGTCGCCATTTTGTTTTCGGGTAGAGCATAATTGCACCAAAAGTAACTGTGTTTTAATTGCTAATTGCGAATCATTACATAAGATAAGCGGAATATAAATCAAAGGGATCGTTTCTCAAGGTGCGTATCGAACTATTTACAGTGTTAGTTTAGTCAATCAGACTGCTTCAATTTAAATATTTAGTTAAATAATAGCTGTACGGATTTTGATCCTTTGATTCGAATTCCGTCCACGGTGGACGGATTTCGAGTCAGGAGTAGTAGATTTTATCCATTATGTTATCATGTTTTTCGTAGTTTTAATGAGTAAATGTGAAACACTTCAAAACTAGAAGCCTTCATATTCCTGTGTCAGTGACGAACGTTTTATTTACATTCGATTCCTATTTTCTAATGTCTTTTTCATATACTAAGATGCTTAAGTGTACGGATTTCGATGCCTCACGGTAGTGGAAATAAGAACAAAACGATAAGAACAGGAAATGCAAATGACAAGAAGCATAGAACAGGCTTCTAGAGAGGGAGCCTTAGAAGGGGATTTTTTAATGCGCTAAAGGCGAAACACAGAGTAGAGTGTATAAAGTTTGTGTGAATTTGAGATAAATTTACTTATTTTACGCAGACAAACTATTTGAGGTCAGAAAACGATCGCATTTGATCCAGTGATATTTCCGATTCCATTAAACCAGAAACTTGTATGAGTTCAATGGTGAAAAGACAAAGCGAAGACGTTGAATATTCGATGAGCATTGATAATGTAAGTTTGATTTGAATTCAAAAAATCCTTACTTCCTACCTCTAAATTGGTACATATGAAGGTTATGCGTGGGAATACATAACATCTTTTCTTAGGGAAACTGGAGGGGAGTTGTTTCGAGAATTCGGAAGGAAGATTCCTCCAGGAGGTGTGGAGAAAAATAACTCTGGGAAGGGGAATTCGGAGAGGGATTCTTCCAAAAATAGGAGGGAGAAATTCCTTCGGAAATACGGAGAGCAGTTTGTGCGTGAATTCGTTGGGAGTTTCACCGAAAGTTTTAAGGAAAATTCGTTGGGGATCTCAGAGGAAAATTTAAAGGGGATAAATTCTCGAAGTTACTCCTTGAGAAGCTTCCGGAAGTATTAAACGTATTTCCAAAAGATTTTTTGGGCGAATTCCTGAAAGAAATTCATTAGGAATATCTGGATAAATATGGTTATGAAACTGCTGGAGGCATTTCCTAAAAAAATCTTCGAAGAATTTCGTAGGAATTTCAGAAGGAAATCTCGAAGGATTTTTTGAAGGAATTTCCAAAGTGATTCCTTGACGATCTTCAGCAGTAATAAAATAGGGGAAATTCTGAGGCAATTCTTGAGGAAAATTCACGAACAACATCTGGGGGAATTCGTAATGGAATTTTCCCAGGATTTTTGGAAGGAATTCCCGAAGGAATTTCTGAAGAAATTCTCAAATAAATTTCTGGAACAATTTCCGAAGAAATTCGGGAAGAAGTTTTTGAAAGAAAAAATTGGAGGGTCATCCAAAATAACTCCTTTAGGAATTTCATAGAGAATTTTCGAGGAAATTCCTGAAAGAAGGTAAGTAAGTGAGATTGCGAAGGAATTTCAGGAGAAATTTTCGAAAGAATTCGTGGAGATATTCCAAAAGGAGTTTTTGGAACAATTTTTAAAGGGGTTTCTGAAGATGTTTCTAGAGGAAGTTTTAGAGGAATTCAAGAAATAGCTCCATCTGGAGATATTGAAGATGATTTTTTTTTCGGGGTTTCAGGAGTTTTGTCCGAATGAATTTCCAAATAAATTTCTGAAAGACCATGATTGTAATCGACTGATTTGTATACAACGGAATGGGTTTTTTCGGCATGCAGTCTTTGGAGGGAAGCTGAATGATGTCTATTTAATCATCGCCGACGTTTCGGTGTTGGGTTTACACCTTCAAGCCCTGAAAAAGGTGTAAATCCAACACCGAAACGTCGGCGATGATTAAATAGACATCATTCAGCTTCCCTCCAAAGACAGCATGCCGAAAAAACCCATTCCGTTCCTGAAAGACTTTATGAAGAAGTTCCTTGAAGAGTTTCCTAAAAAGTTCTAGGAGGTATTTCTGAAGGAAGCTCCAAAAGAATTCCTTGAAGAATATTCGAAGAAATTGGCGTGATAATCTCTTGAGGCACTTCCGAAAAAAGTTCAGGAGGAATTTCCTAGGAAATTCCTTAGAGAAGTTTATAACCAACAATTGGGAGAATTTCAGAATAAATACCTGTAGGAACTTAATATAAAATTGTAGGTATTTTCGAAGAAATTCCTGGAGACGTTTTCAAAGAAACTTCCTGAGGATCTTCTGAGAGGATTTCTGGAGATATTTCTGCGGCAATCTACGAGGTAAAAAAATATTTTAGCTCTTTTTGGTTAAATGTTTTCACTGTCATTGCCACTCGACTCAGTCGAGTCAAGTACGACACATTGAATACGACTATACAGGTGGTCGGGGTTCAGTCAAACCGCACTGACTGACTTTCGATATTTTGTTCGCAAAAAGGAAACGGACGTCATTTCATACCAATTCATTCGTACATTTGCTGAAGAATATCCACATTTATAAGGTTGAGGGATATCCGAAACGGTTTGTGATCAATTGAATCTTGAATCTACTTACCAAAAGTTTGGGTAGGAAAATAAGTTTTTTTTTTGGCGCTTGATGCGGTATGGCGGAGCCCCGATCGGTTGAAGTCGAAATACGTGTAAAGAAATGCATCGTGATGGAATTCAATGGAATTGTACTAAATTCGATTTCTGGATCAATTTCCGAAGGAAAACGGTTATGTTAAGAAATTAAGCTTAGAACAAAGAATTTAGTTGATGAATTGTATGCATAGGCTAAGCATCTCTAAAATGAGCCTCCGGAAATAAAAATGTTGGATAATAATTAATATATTGGTAACTTACAATTATTTTACTAATAAAGCATGCAACATCAATAAAAATTTCCTAAAAATATGCCATTTGTCTGAACAAAACTCGGAAAATCGAATTTCCTAATGAATGCTTGGTGTTTTCGGAGGTAAACAATACAAACTTTTCAAAATAAAATTTTGTTGAAAAAATGTCTATGGTCCAGATTACCCACACCAGAACGTGTCCATTTTACCCCACCATGATCCAATTTCTTTAAAATCTCTCAAAAAATCGAATTTTGAGATACATCATCAATTCAACCCGTACACAATCTTTGGATAGACTAAGTTTGAGATTCTCGAGTATCATGCGGATTAGTTTTGCCGATTTCTGTTTTAAAAGCTTAAATACTGCACACCAAAAATTACATCGCCATGGCCTTTCAGCCATAGTTCACGTTAAATCTTTAACAAACAGAATAGTTTTCATCATTTGAATATAGTAAAATATGTTACACTTATAATTTGAAAATGGAGTGTTAAAATTGTAACGATTTAGCTCAAACGGGACCCCTTTCCGTTTTACCCACCCTGTCCATTTTACCACCATCTTCCCTATTTTATGAAATACCTACGGATTTGTCCTTTTATACGATGGTACGAAATTTAAAAAAAAACGATTTTACTGGATGCACTCAACAGAGTGCAAGAGTGCATAATAGTCTATTTGATGTAAAATGTGTATTTTGTTCGCTGCTGTGGGCGATTTCGAGGCTCAGGAATTTTAGTAACCACTTCGATCCAAAATTGTCTTTTTTAGCACGATACACTGCTGGGATTACCAGCCGTTGACTCAATTATCACGCATGCCTTTTATGTTTCAAGTATTGTGGCAATTTAAAATCTATTAAGAAACCTATTGTCACAACCCAAAAAGTATTTTTCAATCGAACTTTATGGCACACTAATAACGTCGATGGTATCAGATAACCCGTTTGTTAGATATATTCAGGTGGTACAATAAATTAAGCATTTTCCGTCTTCAACGGTGAAAACAAAATTCCAAAATTCATTTGAAATAAACTGACCACCGATCGATGGGCGATTCATTCCGCCTCAAACCCCCCACATTAATGTTTATCAAAAAATATATACATATTGATAAAATTATTATAGACGCCGAATGGAACGCCGATACTTCCACCGAGCGGCTCTTATCACAGGTGTTCAATCACCTCTCTGTACACATTTGTCCAACAGCAAAAGCAACAAGGCGCAAGTGACCGCTGCTGCAAGCACTCCGCATGACGCACCACCGCGCGCCGGCCGCTCGCCCTCATAGACGGTCGTAAAACGCTCAATACCCTCATTATTAGCTAATTTTTTGTCAATAATATAGAAATAAACCGAAACTGATTCACTTTTGGGGAGGTTCTGCTTTTCGCAGCTGACCATTTTTATTATTCCGTACACCAATGAAGAGGTTATAAAAGTCTTTAACTTGTTTCATGACTTTATTGCCAGATTAAGCCTATCGTGTTCAGTCTTTTTTATGACGCTTATCTCATAACAATTTTTTGAAGGTGTGACGTGTTTACCATCTTTATGCAATTCTCGTGCAACAAAGTTGTATCGAAAAGTTATCATTTCACTCTGAACACGAACTTTTTATCGATGCCTCGGAGAACCATAATGAAAAGATATTTTAGTTACTAGATAAAGATTGTCGCTTTGGTTCCCTTTGTTCTGCTGTCCGAAACATGTGTGGTATCAAACTGTCAAATCGTATGTATTTTTTCTTCATTGACATTTAGATCCCCTATCCTCGCCAGCAAAAGATGTTCCGGACAGCGACGACAGCGACAATCTTTATCTAGTAGCTAAAATATATTTTCCATAATGTTATATTTCAATCAACGAAGTGAGCAAATGTCTGTCTGTTCGTATGTATGTGTGTGCACAAAAAGTATGAAAAACAATAGACAATTTTTCATACAGTAATCCCTAATCGATTTTCTCGCAACGAGTTTAATCCAGCAGAGGGCTAGTTGATCACCATTAAATTTGTTAACGATCGACCATTGCATTTAAAAGAAGAAAATGGTCAAACCATATTAGCATTATATAAGGTTGGTGTATTGGCTAAATGCGAGAAATAAAAAAACAATATCACTGCTCGGTGAACTAAGTTTTATTATGCCGAAAAACCGAAAAAACTAGGAGAGAATTTATCTTTTCTTTCCGAATTGACAATCCATAAGCTTACAAAACTTTTTAACTGTTAGATGTGTCCAATTGTTAAAATAACAATACTAGTCCTGGTGTCCCTTTTCAGCATTTAAAAACGTGACGCAAAGAATTGTATTATTAATACGGAACGACGTAAATATATACGATTTTGTTTATCTTATCTTGGACGATTTCTGCCGCTTTGCAGGCCGCTTGCCCTCCTTTTCCAATGCGCTCAAAATTTCTGATGGGCTATGAAAAACCGTTCAACGACGATATTCTTTACATTATTTTTCGATTGAGCCCCAATAAAATTTGGAAGGGAGGAACGTCATCCCGAAATAAATGTAACATAAATCTTCAAATTGACAACGCTGATAATGGTACCGAATGGATGGTCGTTTCGTTTTATTGAATTTGAGTGACTGACGGCATCATTTGAAATGTTTTCCTTTCTTCCCGTGCAATCTAATATGAATAATCTTATTTGCAATTTTGCGGAACATTTACCTGGTCAACGTTCCAATCAGATTAGATTCCTTCCAAGCAACTCGCATTTTCCAACGGATATTATTCCGGGCAAAACCTGTTTAGTTACCTGGTCCATTTGCACCCCTTCATTTAAAACAGCAACTGAACATTTCGAATTTTCATAAATCGCTAATGGACGTGGTCAGCGAGAGATGACAATCCCCTGCCGGGCACGGGTCAAGTCAGCTTTGCGCAGTGGCGATATCGTAACCAATGAGGTACAACCGAGGTGCGATTATTGCTAGTTGAAAACTAATACCAATACCCCGCCTTGGGGACGTGAAATACCGTCCGCTACGGCAATTTTTGAAAACCCTGAAAAGGGTCATAATCATAAGAATCAAATCGAGAGGATCGTGGATGAACATTGAATCATCAATAATTGCCAAGTGATCACTCATGGCGCTTGATTACATTTTTTGTTCGAATGTGATATCGGTCAGTTATTTTACCCATATTCTTGTTTTTCGGACCACCGAACTTTCGTCCTCAATCGCATTCAAACGTGAATAAAGATGAGATCCTGCGCAGAGAAAAATCTGAAGTTTGCTTTAACAATTAATAACTGTGCAAAATTATTTATAAACAAATGCTGACACAAACAATTTTCTGGTCATTTTGTCAATTTCTTATGAATCTCCATGATTTGTATGAATTCCCTATCTTTGCAATGGTAATTTCGAATTACTGACAATTTTGTTGTACCTCACACTTCATGGGTGAGTCTCACGCGACATCACAGTTGTTTAAAACCTCAACTGGAAACTTGTCCGTTTTCCACATTTACAACGCATGTTTTGTAAATACCCTACCGTAGAAGGAAAATTACCGCTGACTACAAATGATTGCTGCACTTGCTGTTACATAAACCGCCGGTCGACCAAGTGACAACCAAACGCTCATACGTGCTTCCTCTGCCGTGCCACCAGCAGCTCTACTACCAACCAACCACTCGCATTTACTCGCACACCGCACAGGAAACACAATAAGTGCATTATATTCACAAATGCCCGGCATCTTTTTTGCCCCTCGCTCTGACCCGTGCCGTCGGACGGGGTATAAGAGCAGGTATGGGAAGATGGTCCAATATGTACCGTAGAAGAAATATTTTTGTGAGGTTTTGTTTTGCTGCGTCTGAGTTATCGAATTTTAAGCACAATTGTCATCTACCTCTGTCTGTGATATAAGTAAGGGGTCGTACACTTATTACGTAAGCAATTTTTCTGGGTTTTTCGACCCCCCCTCCCCCCCTGTAAGATTTTTTTCTTACAAATGATTTTTTATTTATATGGAGCGTAAGATATTGGTCGAACCCCCCTCCCCCCATAAGTGCTTACGTAATATGTGTACAGCCCCTAAGTGTGGTACATGTTGTTTATATCCGTGACTAGATCAATGGAAAATGTTGGCTGCAATCAAACAAGAATATAACAATAATATTGATTAAAGTCGAAATATAGATTTAATTTCACTTACACCCACCACGATGACTAACACTGACGAAACTGAACGAAATAATTTCAATCAAACGCCAAAATTTGCCACAAGAAATATGTATGGTCGCCTTATGAAAGATAATTTTAATAAACGAAAAAGCAAAGTGCGACAGACTGGGTTCGAAACATGGACGTCGCGATCGGTAGACCTGTATGTAGACAACACGACGCTGGGGCATCCGGTTAGGCAACTATGTATATGAAGCGCTGTTGCTGGAATAATCAGTCGAAGATTCATAAAACAAAACTCATGAATTCCGATAGTTCAAATCGCTTATTGAATGACGACAGCCTGATACCACGAGTTCTAACTCGTTGTGTTCACATTCAGGTTAGACAAAAACTAGCTAAACAAACAACGCCATGAATACAAGTAACATTTATTTATTTTTGCTAAAAAATATATTTTAAAGCGATCGGAAAATTGTGCAATCGAATAATGAGATCATTCTTGTGTATTTGCCAAATTTAATCAACTAGAAATGCGTTTCATACCATTCCCCCTAGCTCAGCTGTGACGACGACAACAGCAGTAACAACAACAAACAAGCCAACCTGCAAAACAAAATTAATACTTTATTATTAATAATAATAACACTGGTGTGTGCCGTTCGTTGCTCACTTTACAACATTAGCTCGTGCGAGCCGGAGCCCTGCTGTGACTTACAGTCAGTAGTAGATACATTTTTTTGTCAAGCTCCACTTTTTCGCTCCGTCGTGGATGTCGCATATATACGCACGCGGTGTAACTAAACCCACGTTGCTGACCCATCCGTGTGCTACTAGCCTCTGAGCTGTGAGGTATGACTATAGTTCCATTAGATATTCATGATTTTCCTAATATTAATCGACACATTATTAAAATAATGCTGAAAATTCGGAAGAAATTGTTTGTTCAATTACAATTACAATTATTCAATTCGTGTATAATGACAACTGAAAAGTGAAAAAATGGGAAATCGCCCTATGCGTTTTTTAATCACTCCATGAAATGACTATGAACACAGGATTCGGAAGTAGGGACTTCCGAGCTGATCTTTCTACCGAAGTTTTGTTTATCAAACTAAATGATCAAATGGAAATTGTTTGGAAATTCTAAAAGAATACCACGTGGACAGCTGATGGGGAGCGGAGCATGGTGAATGTCCATGGTCCATACAAATTTTGGAAAATGTATATAAGCAATCGTCCACGCTGGGGGAGGGGGTATCTAAAACTGACCAAAACCTGTTACGGCAGGTATTCTCGTCTGCGTTTTAATTCCCGTCATGGTCTCAAAAACCAATAAAAGGGACACCTTTTTGTTAAAACCCATCCCTGTCAAAGCATGGGCTCAGGAGAAATGTTCTGCTATAATGGAGCTACGGCAAATGGACGTTGCTTCTATTGCCTTTAGCGCCTATGACGGGAATTAGACAATGGACGGAAATACCTGCCTTGCCCCTATTGGTAGATAGATAATATATCCGGAATATCCATGGTCTGAACGAGAAATTATTCACAATAATAAAAAAACACTTAAATAGGAGAAATTTCCCCAGAAGACTCCAAAGAATTTCCTGTAAAATTTCTAAGAAATTCTTCAATTTCAGTTGCTTATATTTTTTTTTTTTGAAATTTGAACGTAAATGTTTTTTCAATTTCTCTGGGATTTTTTTTTGGAGTTTTCACGAGCTTCAACGAGAAATTTTTCGAAATTTTGAAGAAATTTCTTTGGGTTTCTACAAGACATTCTAAGTATTGTCCATAAGAAATTATTCGGAAGTTCCACAAGAAATTGGGAAGGGGCGGTCATTGGCTATAAGGTAAAAAAACGGTATGGTCGAACATCCCCAGTAACAATTTGGGTTTTATAATGGTTTTAAGGCACACTTGTAGAGCCAAGAGCGACAAATGGTTGGGAGGGACATATGCCCGAACTCGTTCGGCCAAATGGTCCTTTCTGCCAAACGACTATTTCGGCCAGATGACCTATTCGGCCAAACAACTTTGACAACCGAACGACATTTTCGACCGTATTTTTCATCATTCGTTTGGCCGAATAGGTCATTTGGCTGAAAATGCAGCTTGGTCAGAATATTCGTCTGACCAAAGCAATATTAGGTCAAAAAAGGCATTTGACTGATAAGGACATATATGGCTAAAAATATAATTTGGCCGAAAAAGTCGTTTGCCTCAGCAGCAGGTATTGAACTTATCACTTCATTATCATTTAGTATTCAGCCAATAGCTCATTCCAGAGGTGGAATTCCGGAAAATGTTGTATGGCGGACTTCTAGCGCTATTTGCACTCTACAACTTTGTCTAAGGGTGCAATGCTCTATGTCTAATATTTACAGCGTGAAACGCTAGTATCACTTAACATACTAAATGATAATGAGTGTTCTTATCATTTAGTATGTTAAATGATACTAGTGTTTCACGGTGTAAATATTAGACATAGAGCATTGTCTTCTTAGACAAAGTTCTAGAGGGCAAATAGCGCTAGAAGTCCGCCATACAACACTTTTCGGAATTTCGCCTCTGGAATGAATTATTGGCTGAATACTAAATGATAATAGAATTAAACCCTGCTCAACCATTTGGCCAAAAATGCTGGTTGGCCGAAAAAAAAATCGTTTGGTTGAGCAGAACATCAGCCGAAAAAGTTTTCTAGCCAAATAAGTGATTTGTTCGAAAATAACGTTTGACCGACGTTTGACAGTTGAAAATGTAATTGCTAAACGTGTGTTATCTGTGTGTGTGTCATCCTCAACTCCTCACCCAGCTGGGGACGTTTGACAAGTTGAATGACGAATAAATTGATCATATCTCATGCTCCGAAATGGTGCCCTTTTTGTTACGATGAAAGATTTGGAACGTGCTACCCAATCTCAATGTACACATTTCGGGAGCTCAAATATCTAAAGTCAATAACGGCGCCAGCCACGTCCTTACCGTCATATAGGAAGGGAAGGATTATTAGTCCGACTCTCGTTGCTACTAGAGAGCGAGTATACCTCTGCATCTCCACGATTGGATAGGATCTTGGGAGAGCCAATAAGCCAATAAAGATTTATATGATAAGTTTTTTTCTGCAGCTGATCAAATTTTGTCAGGCCAAACTCCTGAAACAAAAATTCACATTTTCGGCGATTTCAACCAACGCAATGTAGATTTCATATCAGATATTGATAATGAAAACATTTTGCTTCCAATAGTTGGAGAAAGTGAAACTCTGCACTTTATTTTTGAAAAAACACATAGAAATCACTGTTGATTCTTTCAAAAGTGGACTGTATAGGTGGTTCTTGGATGGTGTGGATTGTGGAAGCAGATCTGTGGGTTAGAATTATTGCTCGCGTCCCACAGTGACGGAGCCGGGTGGGAGCAGGAGTGCTAGGTGACTCCTTCCCTGGATGGCCCTCAGGCTGTGAAGTCCCTGTGACTTCACCTTGATGGTGGTGGACTGGACCAGTCTCGCTCGACTGGCAGCACCTCAATTTCACTCAAACACTAAACACTTTACGGAAGGGAAGTGCTCATCCTAGAGCACCACGGTACTATGTGGGCGGACTTCAGGCTTTGAAACGAAACACCGGATAAATTCACTTTACACAGGATTTATTAGCATTTTCTCTTTCACTAATTACACTTCATTAGACCGTTTGCCGGGTCTTATAATACTTAAACTCACTTGCCTTTCGCCAGGCTAAACTTCAAACTTATAATTATACTAACTTGCCTTTCGCCAGGCTTCATTTCTTAACTATACTTCACTTGCTTTTTGCCAAGCTTCATTTCATAATAATACTTCACTACTTATCACTACCTTTAGCCAGGTCAAATTCAAATTCAATACTATACTGATCACTACTTATCACTACCTTTAGCCAGGTCACATTCAAATTCATACTAAATCTACTGCGCGACGAGCGCGCATATTTATATCCCTTTGACGCGCATTCCAGAAACATCACGCAGCACGTGGAGTATTCCAGGCGTACCGCGTACGTTATCGATGATGATGATGATGACGATTACCCTTGCGCTACTGCACGGTGACACATCTCTCGCTTTCAGTGGTACTCACCGCGGCGTCGCGTCGATGATATGCTGACACTCACTCTCTCGCGTCGTCGGCGACGGGTGCTACTTCGCTAGATGGATAGACGTCGTGTCGGTGCTGCTGTTGTTATTTATGTTCCCACCGTCGTTTTGAGCGTCGAGTGCATCAATCGATAGTTTGGAGGCGCGTGCTGTTTTTTTTTTTTTTTTTTTTTCAACGAAGGTAATGGAAATCTGCCAACATGGATGGGATCACCACTCCCGACCCACTAAAACCAACTCCTTCCTCTCCAGTCATTCCCCCGGCCCGCAATTAAGCAATACTTCGGGGGATGACTATTGGGCATTGCGCCCCCTCCATGACGTACACAAGTGCACGTATGCGCCTCAACTCTTCGACACTCCCCATGCAACACATTTGCACAATACACACTGGCACCACATGTGCCCCAACACTCACCTGCCTATGCCGCTTGAATGACTGCAAGGACCAATTTATAAGTACCCTGCAGGGAGTACCCCATGCCGCCATCTCACAACATAGACAGTCCTCACTCAGTGTGGTGTTCACCCCGTCCTGCAACAGGGTGGCACCACTTGTCTACCAAGCCGGAGGCGACCCTAGGTTGGTGGCTCCTATGCCGCTCCTACCTCAGCTACGAGGCAGACCCTTTCATGTCTCCTATTTCTGAGGTGTCGCAGAGGCATCAACCCCCCGACACTCCTGCCAGTCATAGCGAGACTTTCGTGTCCCCTACTTCTGAGGTGCCGCAGAGGTATCTGCCCCCCGACACTCCTGCGCGTGCTGTTAGTGGTTAAGAATGTCATCTTTCAGTCCGCCGGACTGAACAATCACAAAAAAATTAATAATTCAAGTAGGGTAATTCGCCAAATGTTGAACGGCTAATTTCTTCGCCTATTGTTAAACGCACGTGCATTTCTTATGGGAGTTCAACAATAGGCGACAAAATTAGCCGTTCAACATTCGGCGGTTTCCCCTAGTATGGAAAATTATTTGAACAGTTGCGATCCACTTAATATGGCTACATACAGCATTTGATGAGTATAATGCAAAAACTGAAGCGGAAATTAAATCTTGTTCCAATTTTTTTTCCAATGTGTAAACACCAAACTAAAGACTGACAATTTTTCCTCAATAATGTACATAGACAGCAAAGTGGGTACTAATTCTGCTGAGATTTGCAATTCGTTTGCTGAGTATTTCCGTGAAATTTACACTGAACACTCAGAGGAGGACCGTGATCGCGCGTTTTTTGATTTCTATCCTGAGTACTCAATCGATATAAGCGTCGACCAAATTAATGTTCTTGACATCTTGGACACGTTAAAACAATTGGACGTAACAAAGAGTACCGGTCCAGATGGTTCTTCTTCTTCTTCTTATTGACATTACATCTCCACACTGGGACAGAGCCGCCTCGCAGCTTAGTGTTCATTAAGCACTTCCACAGTTATTAACTGCGAGGTTTCTTAGCCAAGTTACCATTTTGCATTCATATATCATGAGGCTAACACGATGATACTTTTACGCCCAGGGAAGTCGAGACAATTTCCAATCCGAAAATTGCCTAGACCGGCACCGGGAATCGAACCCAGCCACCCTCAGTATGGTCTTGCTTTGTAGCCGCGCGTCTTACCGCACGGCTAAGGAGGGTCCAGATGGTGTTCCCCCGTATTTTTGAAAACTATGGCAGCTGAGCTCACTGCTCCTTTGTTTTGGCTTTTCAACATGTCATTAAAATCTGGAGAATTTCCTAAACCGTGGAAAACTTCCTTTCTGGTGCCGATTTTCAAGTCTGGTAAAAAATCCGACATCCGCAATTACCGCGGAATCGCTCTTCTCTCCACCATTCCAAAATTATTCGAAGCAATTGTCAATGAGAAAATATTCAACCAAATAAAAAATGGGATCACTACAAGGCAGCACGGATTATAGGTCGGTCGACAGCTACGAACTTACTGAAATTTGTGAATTATTCTCTTGAAGCCATAGACAGAGGAAATCACGTTAAAGCTTTCTATACGGATTTTAGTAAAGCGTTCGATAGATATATCACAAAGAACAATGGCTCCGTAAAGTGTTATACACGCCTGAGCGTACCAAATAAACGAAATTGTAAAAAAAAAAGCGTTCGATAGAGTCGATATACCAATGCTTCTCTTTAAACTGCAAAAAATGGGAATCCAGCCTGGACTCCTTAAATGGCTTGAAGCATATCTGACCAGTCGCAATCAAATAGTTAGGTTCAAAGGAAAGCAATCTGTAGCTTTTCATACCACATCGGGAGTCCCGCAAGGCTCTCATTTAGGTCCGCTATTGTTTATTTTGTTTGTAAACGACTTGTCCTTCATTCTAAAACATCTAAAAGTATTGATTTACGCTGACGATATGAAACTTTTTACTGAGATCAAAGACGCTGAAGACATGAACACATTCAAACACGAGATCCAGATATTTCATAACTGGTGTATAAAAAGTTTGCTACAGCTCAATATAAAGAAATGCAACTTAATTACTCTAAGCAGAAAACGAAATATTCCAAATATGACAATCACTTTAGGTAGCCAAAAGTTAACAAGATGTGATAGAGTTAGGGATCTTGGCATAATTATAGACTCTAAGCTTACGTTCATTGACCATTATAATACTATTATAAACAAAGCTAATAATATGTTAGGATTCATAAAAAGGTTTGGCTACAACTTCCACGATCCATACACTATAAAAACATTATATATTGCTTATGGCGAAAACAATTTTTCATCGAATTTAAAACCCACAAACATTTCATAAGCCCTAAAATATGCCCCTATGCAAAATTTTAGCTCCATCGGACATGATTTAGCGGTTCTCAAAATCTTGCTATCAAAATTTTGAATTTTTTGTTACTTTGAAAACTTTTGAGATCAGATTTACGGAGAAAATTATCAGATTGCTAGGCAATGTTTATTACACTGAGGTTTATTTTTACGCGGTTTTTATTACGCGGTAACGCTTGAATTCAAAACACAACGTGTAAAGATCAAGAAAATTGACAATGTAGAAACACGATTCATGTCATTGAGGAACTTTACCAATTACCCTATTACCAATCGCTTGATTAATTTGTTTTTCTTTCCATACAGCTATCAACACGTTTGTTGTTATTTGCGCACTTTGTTTAGCAGTTCGTTTCTCAGCTCGTAAATGAAACATGAACTTACGAAGAACTTCACCATACGACGACAAATTAGATGACTTGGGAAACAATGGCAAATGTTCCCCAACAAACATTTTATGAATAATAATAATAGTAATAATAAACAGTGTGAGTTATTTCACTTCTAAAATTCAAATAAACACTGTTAATGTATTATTGTTTTTGAATTAACAACAGATCTCGACGTTTCATGAATTTTTAAGTCATTTGGCATCAAAAACAAGAGTTCGTTTTTCGATTTTTTCCTTGGGAAAAAATTTCAAAAACTTTGATGAATTTTAGGCACCTCTAAATCATGTCCGATTGAGCTCAAATTAGCATGGGGTCATATTTTGGGGTAATGAAACGTGTGAGCAATGTCGTTTTTTGAAATTCGATGACATTTTTTCACATATATTCCATTGGCACCCTAGTACTCACTGCAGAATAAAATCAAATTCCTTTTCATTTATTAATTATGATTAATAATTTGTGAGCGCTTTAGAGGAAATGCTACACGGTTAAAAGACTATTAATTTTCCATCTACTTCCACTAATTATTTTTTAAATATCTAACAGATACGTATTTCGTTTTCTACTTGAAAACTTCTTTAGTGTTTCCTTTTAATTGCTTTGTTTCTGATGGGATGGAAATGGGAGCTATGAGAGGAAGTGCCGAACCGTTCCCCTATGATAAAAAATGTTGTTCTGACAATTGCACTTCTTGCCAAACGATTATTTCGAGCAAACGGAATTTGCTGATCAATCCGACCAAACGACAACTACTCAGGACAAACCAAAACACATTTTCGGCCGAATGGCTTTCTATGCCAACAACTTCTATGCTGCATTTTGCAACTAACTTGCAATGAGCCGCAGCACGTTGAGTGTGCCCTATGGGTTATCAGATGAAGTAGCGATTTAATTTTCTCCCGCTATCTGATACGTATTTATCGCGAGAGCCTGAGTGAACAGTACACTGATCATATACCCCAGTCAGCACAAGATCGTAAATGAGGTCACATAAGATGCTAAAGTGGTACGTTTATCGCCTCCACTGTAGCATCTTATGTTGACCGATACCCTTCGAAATAGTGATACAGTGTTGACTCGATTTTATCACGTTTTCGACCCTATTTTACCTCGTCCCGATTTTATTACGTTTTCGACCCGATTTTGACATCCCAAAAAATTTTGTCTTTCTTTTTATTTTCGTAAATAATACCACGAACAACATTGATTTTCATGAAATAACTTTCACTGTCTGTAGTTTATTACGAACGACTTCTGAGTACCTGGGAAATATTCTATAAGCAATTTCGACAAGAAATAACGGCTAACGTTCACGCATTTGGCCTTTCCAAGGCATAAAATGATTCATATTTGTGGAATGAATTAAAAAAAATGGAAATATTTTTGAGAGACTTGACCCCTTGGGAGACTTGAGCGTATTTTTTAATAAATTCTCTAGACAAATGATCATTATGTGGCGAGTTATTTTTTGGATTGTCAATCTTATTTACTCTATTATTTACTGTGTTTTGTCCCTCCTGAAGATTTTTTTAGCGGCCACGAAACATTTAAACAACTCCTCAAAATAATTACCAAATGCTATCATTTTTTTTTCCACAGCACAAATCCATAAGTATGCTAAATTGTTTTTATTGATAAAAACTCCTACATTCCATTACAATATCAGGATATTTGAATTTTTAGTTGTATCCCCAATATGAGGAGACTTGATCTCTCATTAGTCACACATAAAATTGGCGGATAATTTTTTTGACGATATAGATGTAATGGAAAATATTTATTGGGTAGATATCATTTAAAGGGGATTAAGACTCCCCAATTTCGAAGATTGCATGCGCTGTCGAATTCCATAGCAAAAATCATTCATGAATATGCACAGCAAGTCGAGTTTTTTGGAGGAAAAATATTTAAAAGTTCAGGTAACACTTTTCAACTTTCATGAAAGCAAGCTCTTGGAGAAGGAACAATACCCTCCGAATATTTTCAAATTCGACTTTTGACAGCACTCCAAAAAATGAATTATGTATCAAAAACAACAACAGAACTATCATACATCCGTGAAGTTAAATTAAACATTTCATGGAGAGTAACAGAAAAATGTTTCATCACAAACCTCGTGCTTAGAATCATAGGGCCATAACTGCATTAATTCGTTGCTCTTCGTCGATGTTCTCTTTATTTTTGTCAATGTAGCGAATTGCGGTAGTTTGCCGAAGATTTGATGGTTTGGTATGATAAAGGATGATTGTATCTTGCACTTGCACCAGACGCAACAATCTCGGTTGTAACTTTGGGAACAGTTGAATTATTAACGAAAGAAATCGATTAATATCCTTATGATTCTCAGCGCGTGATATTTTGGTAAAATAAAAATATTTATTTTTAAATCTAAATAATGACATTTGCATCTATGATTGTACTGCAATCGAATTGAGGGGAGGTACATTAAATATGTAAGGGATCCCCAAAGAAATTTTGCTGCAAGAACATGAGAAAAAGCCGTATTTGCTCCCAACATCCACTTCGATCAATATTTTAGAATTTTTCAAAATATATTATGATGATAATTTATACATTTTAAATGGCATAAATGTAAAAGATTCCAATATGAAAAAAAAAAATGTTTTTTTTTAGATTTTGTTAGATTTGTTAGCTTTTGATAACTTTTGAATCTGAAGTTATAAGCAGGAGGTCTAGCGTTTAATCCCAGGCTCGTTGTTTCGTTTTCCTCCAAAACGATCCGTACTGTTGTTTCTTTCGCACTCACAATTCCAAAAAAATCCATGGCACATATGACAAATCTGCATCTTTCTTAAGCTAATCCAATGATCGTAATTTTCACTCATTCTCACGAGAAAAGAATATTCCTTCATGCTGATTTTTGCCGAGAAATCATTTTTCGGGAAAGAAACACAGGTCTTATGAATGATAACCTTATTTCGTTAACTTCCAGTGGCGCAAACATTTGATTTGCTATCAGGACTACTAATAATTTTGAGTAATCCTGCTTTTGACTGATATTTAGTATCCGTGGGATAAAGAAAGAGCGGCGAATACAATTTTACTTAGTAACTGAGTAGATAAAAGTTTAGCTTGCACGATTTTCGTTTCTCTGAGTTCGTTGTGAGATTGTGGTGAGTGAAAGTCGTTCTCCGCCACAAGTTACGAAAAAAGATTCTCTTTCGAACTAAAAACGCTTGAATTCGTCTCATCAAACTTGCAACTGAAACTAAAAGTCACTACTTGGTCACTTTTTCTGCAACTGAAAGTCACTATTTTTTCCACAGCTTTGGTCACTAAAGTCACTACTTTGAGCGGCATTGATCGCTACCAGCCCTGTGTCAGCCGTCAGTCTTTTCCGGCATGCGTGTTCTTGATTCTGGTGCTTCATTCACTCAGCGAGATCGGCGTTCCGATGCGAACTGTGCCCACTTCGTCTAGGTATGGTGTTGAATACTTCAATGCACTCTACTTGAAAACCGATCTACCGCATACAAGATCGTTATATTGTTGAGGAAAACTTTCACGATGAGCCAATCGACACAACAGCGGATCCGCTGGTTAAGCTCATCAGTGCATAGTTGGGAGGAATAAACGCTTAATATTAATTCCACTTGCCTTGCAGTTGACAGATCGGTGCGTCTATTAATGGAAAGATTTTGCAACCTTTGATGGTACCGTAACCATGAATGCTCTGTATCGTCGAAATTTGGAGAATTGCGAAAAGTTATCGTGGAACGTGACTTGTGCGGACGTCATGGCTACCAGAGGGAGTTTCCGAACTTCTGGCGTATCTTCTTCGGGAAGTGCTCCAATAGGCCACGTTTCGGGTTCCAGTTACAGCCTAACAGGGCTCGAGACAGCAATATCCTTGATCAAAATCATTAACCACAGGGCTTTTGGCGGCGAGATAGATATGTGAAGCATTTTTAGCCAACTGTTGTTGAGTTTTGGTGAACAAATAGGGCGTTGATGCTGTCTCGTATGTTACCGTCTAGAGAAGGTATGTGACACGGGTCGGGATGGATGAAAACGTAGTAGATGTAGTCTTGCAGGACGCGTCAAATACCACCCTCGTAGTTTAAAGACGGGGTGGTGTGGAATAAAACAATGGTACTTCGTGTTGTGAGTTCAAGCCGTTCGTAGTCAGTCATGAACTGGTGGTAGCAGAGCCAGGTTAACCAGAGTGGAGGCTGGAGACAGAAAATTTATTGGCACCCCTAAATACATCAAAATTTTCAAGTGACAGGTAAACTGGGGCCTCATTGCGCATCTCCTTTCGACAGCTTTTTCGTATGGCAGTTTGCATGGTTTGCTCGTTTCGAGACGGGGTGTGCAATGCCACCTCTGGTTGCTTTTGTTACACAAGGTTTTTTGAGGCTCTGGGTCATGGCCCACCTGGACCCCCCCAAAATCCGTCCTCGGGTAGTAGGCTGCATTTGTTTCAGGATTCCACTACAGTCTACGTTCAAGACTGAATAATTGTCTATGGGCTCATGGAATGGTGAGACGACATCTGAGAAGGAGCGCCAAACATAGCTCTGGCATAACTCATAAGATCCAATATTCTCGCTCCCACGGGTCTTTCGATGACAATTGACCGCCAGCTAAGGGTTGCGTACTTAGCTGGTAGTGAAGCACTGTTGTCCTTTCGGGGTCCTGGGGGTCAGCCTAGGATGTGATGGGGTTTGACAGTGAACTTTGTTGTACTTCTATAAGAAGCTACAAGTGTCCGCAAGCAGGCCCTATCGAAGCGTCCGTGTGGCGATTAAAGTGCATTAGCCTGGTCATGGTGTTGGGTGGGACTTTAAAAAAAGTCCGGTGATTACAGCTTCTGCCTGTATAGACATAGATTGTACTAGTCTACGTCGGTTGACGAAATAAATAAATAAATAAAAAATAAACATGAGGTCTGACAAAGACTACAATATCATAATGTGGCATAGACTACATCAAGTTTTAAGGTGAATCCTTGATGTACGCTTCTGTTTATCAACCCTACATAATTAACGCAATTTCCTTTTCGTAGTATTGCGGGGAAGCAGAGGTTTTCTAGGTCTCTAGTAGCAACCATAACTAAACACTAACATTTCTCTCCTTTTCCAAATGACTGGCGCCGTTATTGATCTTTATTTGAGTGCTGCTGAAACGTGTACATCCAGAATAGGTGGTAAATTCCTTTGTAAATTCCAACCTTTATTCAGTTGGATCGTAGCACAATTTACATCAATTCTGACCAATCAACCATAGACAAGTACAGTCAGGCTAAGCTAAGCTAATCTAAGCTGTATCCTTGTTTAAATATTCAACTTTTGTTCAATTTGCATATTCTTATGTAATTTCAATAATTCTATGAGCCTGATCTAGCTGATATAATATCGTACTTCCAGCAAATTTTCTACAATTTAATGGAAAAGCAAAAACTATAAGAAACTTCAAGACTTCTTGGAAAATCTCAGAATAGATTTGTCTTTTACAATCCCGGAAACCTGCACGATTGTCAGTTTGATCTCTGTTAAATTTTCAAACCTCTGATAGACTTTGAAGCGTTTAAACAATATTTTTTTAAATCAAGAAATTGAACCAGTACTTGATCTTTTAGTTTTCCAAATGGTATGTTCTTACCATAATCATGGGTAGGACAATGCTTCAACTGGGTAGGACAGGTGTTTTCATGCGTAGGACATATCCTACTTGTCCCACCCACTCCCGGCGCCACTGCAGAGAAGCAAAGGCCGCAATAGAGCGGCAAGAACCAGAACAGCCAAGTACGAGTCCTCTCAACGGTATCTGGCTCTTGATAAAGAAGTTAAACGCTGCTGCAAGCTGGGACGGGACAAACGAGCGTGGGTGGACTCGCTGGCCGACGAAGATGAAAAAGCAACAACAACTGTCGATAATTGCCGTCTCTACTGTACCTCACGACGCCTGAGTGAAGCAAGGATGAATTTGAGGATGCCGGTGACAGACGCGACATGTCAGTTAAGTTACTCACCGACTGATCAGCTGAAACGTTGGTTCGAGCACTTCGAACAACTTCTTCAAGTTTCGACGCCCGACCAACCATTAACATCTCGGCATGAGCCGCCAAGGGTGCGAGGCGAAGCTCCATCAACTACTGTTCTAATGTTAGTCTTACATTATCGCATGTTATAATGGATACTATGTCATTGGCATAGAAAAGTCCCATCAAACAATTGAAGCTGAATAAGCTAGTTTTTAGCTGAAGAAGACTATTTTTGGTTGAATAAGGACTCTATCAGCTTCCAATGTTTGTTGGGGTTTGTTGGGGGTCGTTTTATCAATCAAACATGTACTGCAGAACCAGGTATATTATGATCAAGAGTTGCAAAAAGTTTATTTTCCATCATTTACTGTGGTTTGTTGGCCTCAATTTAACAACAAATATGAAAAAACTGGGGTCGTGGGATCAAACCCCACCGAAGGGGCGGTTACCCTCCAATACCTTTTCCGAACTAAATCTATCACATGTTGTACATATGCATAATCAAGTTTCAGACATAGTAATGAAAAAATAATTTTAAATAAGTTTATTTATGCATTTTTCTGATTTTGCTGTAACCAATAACGAATAATTTGTATTTCTCTAATGCATTTATTTCAGGTAAGTGGTCCACACAACTGTCAAGGGAACATTCATCACTCACATCCGTGATCGGTAAGAAACACAAAAACCAGCTTGGTGCATTGTTGTTACATTTTTATTCAGCTGCTCCACTCCGAAATGCAAATCAAGTGCAATGGAAATGTATGAGCTACTGGCAAAAAAAACGGGTCAGCCAAGAGCAACGTCGTCGTCGATGAAGCCACAGACGACAGCCTGTTTATGCTGCCGTGTGCTCTCGAGCGCCGGTTGTCCATCGTAAGATTGCATTTTTATGCATCCCCTCCGGTTGGGTTATCACTCTTTCTGGCTGCTTTTCAATAAAACGAAATTAATATTAATATTGCGAGAACCGCAACATAAATCATAACAACAGCTAGACGTGTTGCTCAGTCGTTTATCGTCTCCGGTTTGGTTGACATTTGAAGTGGTGATCTTGCCGGGTAGTCATTGTGCGCTGCGCATAGACGGGTACTTGCAACGATGCAACTAGTGGTGGAAAACGATGATGTTTATGAGTAGGTCTTATTTCAAAGCCAAGGTACATTGTGCTTTTTATTTCATTCTATGACTGACGGATCGGTTTATTATGATGGATTGGCGAGGGCTGGATTGCCAAGAGTACGGTTGGGTAGGACTAACATAACGAGCTGATAATAAAGGCAAATATACGTTATATCAGTATTCGTATGTTCGATAGTTCTGATGACCAATTTTCCGTGCTCAAATGCAGCATAAGGTAATTAAAGATCTTTATCAACCAGAAATTATAATGCATTCTTTTTTATAGAGTTGATATTTTTATAATAAAGACTTTCAGCCCGTTGCTGACTCATCCCGATTGAGCTCAATTCTGCAAGTCTGCGTCTGATGATATGCTTTAAAATAATAAAATCTTTGATTCGAGGTGATTTTTTTTAATAAACGCTATACGACAACCAAACCATTTTCATTATACAAATCCATCATTTTTTAAATGAACATATTACTAACTTTGCAAACGAGAAACCTTTGTGTTATAAATGCACCCGGTAACACAATTCATTGCAACCGGAGCAATGAGACAAAGGGGCCAGATTTCGTGGGGTCATGACGATTCTCCGATACGGCAGGGCTGCAAGAACGGGCATGGAACAAACAGACCAACCCTTTTCTGGTCTTGGCGCGCAACCACCCTGTCCGGTCTGGATAACAAAAAAGGATCCTCTACGCATCGTTCGTATATAAACTAAACCGTACGGCATCTGCCAAGAGGAATCGAGATACCGCGCGCGAAGCTGAGAGCATTTTTCATCTACGTGTGCCATGTTTTCCGGGAATTATTATTTTGGACATTTTTCTTTACTTCGGGTCAGGTCGCCAAATGCGGGTTTGTGGCGCGGACGCGAATGCAACCGGAGCCAGTGATACAGGAAACGCTTTTTTGGATCCATCCCAGACGGTTTCGGCTGCTGGCTAGGTACGCCCTACCTACATACCTAGACGACATGGACAATTGTTGGCACTGAAGTCCGCCGCCGCTGATGACGACGACGACGACGCCGACACCGACAGGATGAGGACCGTGTCTCGTTATGTTTCGCGCGTAATAGATAGCGAGCTCCGGCTGAAATCGCCGTCCGCGTTGTTTTCGTGAGGTGAGCTGGCGGTCCTGGAGGGCACGTGACAAACTGCAAGGCGAAGCTGCTTCACCACAGAGACGGTCGCTGCACGGTGCTGTACGACACACTCGAATGCAATTTGTTTCTTCTCATGCGTGCATTTATTTTGCGTAAAACGGCGATGCACCGGGACTTGTGCAGGATACGTGCTGCTACGTGACTGTGGTTTCGCGGCGAATTCGGAGAAAACAAACATGTCGCGATAGAAAGCTGCATGGTCGTTGTCCGGTCTGGAGTTTTTTTGGCTCCGCTATGGAATATGTCACCTGCAGCTGTGCAGATGAAGGTGCAATTTCTTCAACGTTAGGGAGCTTATATCATCTAGGATAGGAGAAAATGCTAGCATATGTCTTCCTTCAAATTCATTACAAAACAAATGAAATACTGCCAATAGTGTGAGACGCGACAAAAGAAAGCTATGCAACCAACCAGCCCGTTACCCTATCAGAAATTTAGAAGAGTCAACTCAAACCCCGAAACTTAATTATCTTCCACTCTCAAAGTCCTCCCATTCACATGCATAAGTGGATTTCGATGGCGAACGGTAATGTACGGAACTCAACCGTGCTGGACAACGACGTTCCCCACTATCCAGCGGTCGAACCAGTCATCATTGCTGAATTTATTTGTATTGAATTTTATCTACACAATTAAACCGAAAATATTGATCACTCCGGCCAGCCCAGGCGGATTAAATTAAAATAGTAAATAATTATGCAAATGTGATAATTTCAGAATTGGCATTCGGTAAAGTCAGCGGTCGTAGTGGTGTACACTGGGGCTGGTGTTCGAAATTGTGCGAAAAACCATTATATTTGCAATAATAAGAAGACTGGGTGAGTTGTCCTCATTTTTCAGATTTTTGGGTGTTCAACGCCGGTAAGTGGGATTACTTCAAATGGGGTAATTTGTAATGCCTTTCGTTTTCAAAGTCGTACCACAACGTACGGAATGTGTATTGATACCCTGAATCGATGCGGATCAAAATTATCCCTCAAACATATATAAAAGCATATACTCGCTTTAACATGTTTGTATTCCTCGTGCACATGATCAACGAAAATAATATTTGGCTTTATACGGATCTCAGAAAATCAGAGTTTTTATTCTTGAAGTAAATTCGATGACCATCTTGTGTGGCCCTAAATGGCCAAAGCGAAATGCAATGACAACAGCTCTCCGTGGGTGCGTGTGCACGCCACAAAGATCTGACAAGAAGAGGACGAGTCATGGCTTGCTGCTCACCGATTGACACGCTGAGGTGATAATTAACAACACAATGATGGTGACTTGTTCAAACCCCACATCCCCCTCCTCAGTGTTGGTAAAATTTCAAATTCTCAAATCTCAATCTCATCAAATCATGCGTGAATCAAATCCCGTCAGAATCATGGCCCAGAGAATCGCTCATGATTCAAATCGCGATTTACATCATTGCATGATTTTTACGTGTTCTTCATTGTTGAATGCATTGAATCAACTATTTTCGTTTTAATCAACGATTAACAAATCTATATGTAAGCAAATCATACGTGTCGATTGCGTTTTGACGCTTTTTAAAATGAAATATTTTTTCGGCGAGTGAGCGAAGTAATACGTTTCTGTCCGAGAAACTAAAGCGCGATTTTCGCCCTACAGAATCGCGAGCGAGTTAGCTCGTGCATAAAGCCTCGATGATTGAGATTTGAGTATGATTCTACCAACACTGCCCCTTCCTCGCTCATATAAAAATCAGAAAAAAAAAACACAAGCATAGGACGCAATGATTTTTTCCTAAGTTATTTGCGCGAGACGAAAATGAACATTGAACATGTTGCATTTGAGAACCGATTAATTCCTTTGAAAACTGAACTCCAAAATAAACTTGTCCTAACATCGTGGATTTCAATCACAGAACAATGATATGGAAGTCAATAGATTGAATAGTTTAAGTTTTAAACTAAATTGGTACCTAGTGTTATGACATTTAACACTTGAAATTTATTCATCTTTTGAAATCAGCGCAAAACACCACACATCTAATGAGCATGATGATCATGCATTTCGTAGTTATAGTATACTATAGTAGCTATAGTATACTCCGTCATTGACCTGAACAATCGAAATTGCACAGGGAATCTATGGATGGAGGCATGGGATTTGATGCTGCAATAACTCGCCCATTGCAAGCCGAGAACACCTCTGCACACGCCACGAGCTCATGCGGAATTTTATAGGAATTATGGGGTTAGGTTCTATGGCAGAGGTTCATCTCGGTTAACGGGTTACCAATGTGATAGTAATAAAAGAATGGTATAGAATCTTCTGCTTTTTTGAATTCTAACAGTTATCTGCTAGAACTAGTCAAGTTGTAGATAAAGATAGAATTTGGAAACGGTATGAAAGAACGATCTCCCAGAATTTCTCAGTATACCGGGGAGATTTCTTGAGGATTCGACAAAAAGGGATACAGTGAACCTTCGCATATTTGGTTTTTCCTAGTTGGGGGCTCGCTAATTGAGGCGAAACCCGATTAAAAAGCAGCTGAACGTCAGAATGTGATGTCAAAAACGCATTGACATTTTGTTTCCGTGTTTGGCGGGATCGATATTTTCTGGCGCGTAAAATTTTCCTTTGCACAATTCAAAAAGTAAACAACATTGACGCTTGTCAAAACGCCCCAATTAGCGAATGGCATTCGCTAGTTGGGGTGAGGTCGTTCCCCAATTAGCGAACGATTACTGTATCTGAAGAGGTATGTTCTCTAGAATTCATGAAAGAAAAATTCTTCGTTATTCTTAAAAAGTTATGTTTCTAATTCCTGGAGAAAGAAAAACACCCATTTTTCAATGGATTTTTTATTCAGAATATAGGCTCTTAGTAAAGTGGCTCAAATTAATATAAATAAAGAATTTTATAATGGGCCGCCGTTTTATTCAGGGTTCGTACTTTTCGTTTCGATGAAGCGAAATCAAGCGATTTTTGGGTCGGAGGAGAACCTTTGTTCAGAGTTTGTAAGGTACACCGGGGCAAGTTGAAATGCGGGGCAAGTTGAAACGGAAGCTGTAATTTAGATAGAAAATGACCGAAAGGTCTAATTTTTTTTTTCAACAAACTACTCCCCTAAACGCACCTTCTGACTGGCATTCTCGAAAGATTTCTGCTTTCAAAAGCAATCCCTGCCATTGTTCATTTTTTTTCCCTTTGCAAAATCCAAACCAACTATTTGACGTGCCAATGAAACAGGTCTCAAAACGATGTTTGGAAGAGTTTTTTCATAAAATTTTCACGGTACGTAATCATTCAATGTTTAATGAGCATAATGATTATGAAAAATCGATGAAAGACCCATTCTAATTTTTGTATTTAGGTTGTTTGATATGTCTCCGCATGTTCAACTCATCGGGGCAAATATAAATGCGTGGTACGGGGCATGTTGAAACAACGATTCAAAACGTCACCCTCGCAATTTGAAGTAATATTTTTCCCGGAATTCAACATGGTCCGTAAATAAAATTTATAAAAACGTGCAAACTTCTGAAAATAAATTTAATAAATTTCCGCCTATTCCGTCATGAATGCAACCCTCCTACAATCTCCACTAGAATGAAAAGGGGTTATGTTTAAACTGCAGTTTTGAGATTCTTAATCTTCTGAGCACTGACTCTCAGAAAAATAAAACATAGAGTATGTAAACATTTCGTTAACTCCACCTTTCACTTCCCCTGCTGCTTATTTCTCCACTAGATGAGTTTATGAGAGATATGATGGCTTATTAATTAATGTGTATTTATGAAGAAGTCACAACCGAATTAATCAAGTGCACAATATAGGTACAAGTGAACCAAATAATGAACCATCGTGAATAGTAATCCGAGTGGTCACCAGTAGGAGGAAATCAATTTGATAAATTTTCAGCATAGTGCGTTCTCCAGAATTTGGTTTCTGAAAATGCGCTTGTGACTTTGTACAACAACCCTTATTCGCATAAGAGTCCCATGTCAATTTCTCCGACTTTTTTGCCGTTGAATTTATCAAACTTATTTTACATGGAGAAATACAAAAAAAATCTAATAAATTGAAAATAATAAATGCTATTCTTCCAAAAATTTGACATAATATTCTTGATCTGTATTTATTGCTGTGAGACAATTAAATGGACCATACTTAAGTTTATTTTTTGTGTATAAGAGTACCTATCAAAATCTGGAATGTGATTTTTATGCGAGTAAATATCAAGATGATACAACAAAAGTGGGAATTGTTTTCAATTAATTTCTAGAACAAAGCCTACTATTAAGATATCAGTTTTTCTTAATCAGGAGACAATTTTAAGCAAATTTCTGAAAGAAAATCAAAAACGTCAAAAACTTACATGGGACTCATATGCGAATCCTAGTCATAGTATAGGATTATATAGTATAGTCACCTTTACAACCCAGTGCTTCTTGAGTCTCACTGAGTACATACATTTTGTTATTAATACGGCAAAATTAGCTTATGTCTGAATATAACGCAGTGTTTCAACTTGCCCCGATACGCGGGGCAAATTGAAACGATGCATATAAAAAAAATGTAGTAATATACAAAATATTTATAAAAAATTGTTAAGGTTGTTATGTATCATTTCTGGCCCGAACTGGCAAACACCGCAAACGGATTCAAAATATAGCAAAGGATGATTTTTTTCACAGCACTTCGAATTTCAACTTTGAAAAACCCGTTTCATCTTGCCCCGGTGTACCTTAGTGACAATAAACATAAATCAAATCATATGATATTTGATGCTTACAACAAACAATTTCCAAATTTTGTTAATTTCACCATATGTCTGCATGCTTTTAACATTCAGTGCATCGTAGTAAGAAGTGAAATCGAAGCTTCTTTGTTTGAACAACTTGTTTGAAGAAATCCTAACGTGCAAATTTATGACAAATGTTCAGCTTCTGATTTTTAAGAGTTTAACGATAAATCGCACAGTGACAATTATATTACTCAAATTTTCAGGGAAAAAAGAGGAATAATAATATAATAAATTAGCAATCATTTGTCATAAACTCAAGAATTTTGTAGAACAACGACTTTTGGGGGAAACAGTTTTTTTATGCACTTAAAAGCTTGAAAATCACTTTAACATGGACAAAACGTGAACGGAACGAATCGCAATGTTCACAAGACATGTAGAGCACACCCAAAGCTTCCGTATAGTGAGAATTACGAAGGTTATTGCGGTAGTTTTCGGCGTTTATATCTCTTGTTAGATTTTTTTCAAAATTAAAAATAGCCCAAAAACACTAAATCGACTTGAGCCACCTCGAAATTTTATCCAAATTAGCTGAAAATTTGACAGGAGACTTATTTTAGCATGTGAATTGTGATTCTGGGCTGACCGGTTGAATTTTTGATACTTTTTGAAAACATGAAGAGGTCTAATGTGTAATATGAATCGTTCGAATATTCAGAAAATTGTTGCTCACACAGTTTTACTCCAACATGTTCAGTTGTTTAAAACATGCCGTTAAACAGGAAGTACTGCGGCACGTATTGTACTTTTTTTTTCAAGCGAACAACGATCGTGTGAAAAGTACACGGTGGACAACTTAAAACATCAAAATGTTTCGAAAACTTTCAAATGATGGGTCGTATGAATAAAAAGTAGTAAGTTCAACTTTACTACATTTTCAGTAGTAAACGTCACTTGTGGAACATGTTCGTATGAATAAAAGAGACTTTACTACACTACACATTTCGAACATACTACAAACAACTGATTCGGTATGAATAAAACAAGAGTTTACTACTGATTTCTTGTAGTCTGCTCAAGACGTTGCTACTCATGTTTCAAATGCAAATTATTCATCAGAATCGAAGCGAATCGGCTTTGTTCTTGAAAATAGAAGTCCAATTTAGGGAAAACAAATAAAACAGACATGCCTTTTGTCGTTCAGCTGCAAAAAATGATGAAATCCTCATCGTCATCATGGGGTCTATTTTGTTTTGACGTTTCTCCGTGTAGTAAATGGTAGTAAACTGTAGTAAAGGCTAAGTTCGAATGTAGCATATGCCATAAGTTCGAAAATGTTTTTATTCATATAAAACATGTAGTTTTCTCTGTGGACTTTATTTTTGAGTAGATACTACAAGCGTTGAGTTTTGCTACTTTTTATTCATACGACCCGATGTTTGGTCTACTCTGCCGTAATCTGGAAAAGTGACGTAACAGCCATTTTACAACATGCATGTTTTCCATTTTTCTGTTAAAGAGCTCGATGAGTAGTACTCGTTAACACCATTTTTGGAAAATGGCGTATACGTCACTTTTTCAGATTACGACAGTACTGAGTTCCATTGCTACAAAGGAGATTTGAAGGCCAAATACACGAACCACCTCATCAATAGGATCAGAAGCATCATCCGGAAAAAGCAGCCGTCCAGCGGTCATGTCATACCTGCAAGAATAAATAACTCTCTTAGTAAAGTGGATCAAATTAATTTAAAAAAATCGGTCAACGTTTGGCCGGTGCTAAACTCATCGGAGGTTAATATGGAAAAAAAATGTATGGAGAAACCTCGAAAAACATTGATTTGCAGTTAGACGGCACAATTTACAATGAAGAACTGTAATACTCATTCAGTTCTTGCAGAATCAAACCGTGAGGAAATTAGAGTTCTCCCGGCGAAGTAATTAGTATTTTGCCTGGAATGTCGTTTGAGCAAATTTCACTTATACACTAGAAAAGTAATATGTTCACCCATACAACACTTCAGTAAAATCCTAACATAACATTCTGTTTTTAGTCCTGTAAGAACTGAATGAGTATCATAGTTCTTCATCGCAAATGATGACAACTAGCTTCAAATTACTGTTTATCGATGTTTCTTTATACATTTACTAACGGGTGACCACTAAAAAACGGGAATTTTAATACTACAATACTTTTCTAAGAGATCATTAATGCTTTCAGAGTAATAATTTCTTATGTGAATGAATCGTTAGAATATTTAGAAAATTCTTGCCCACACAGTTTTACTGCAACAGGTTCATTTGTTCAAAACATGCCTTTAAACAGAAATTACTGCGGCACGTATTGTACATTTTTTTTCAAGCGAACAACGATCGTGTGAAAAGTACACGGCGGACAATTTTAAACATGAAAAAGTTTCAAAAAACTTTTAAATGATGTCTGGTCTACTGAGCTCCATTGTATACAAAGGAGATTTGAAGGCCAAATACACGAAGCAACTCATCAATAGGATCAGAAGCATCATTCGGGAAAAGCAGCCTTCCAGCGGTCATGTGATACCTGCCAGATTAAAGTACGCCGCATTTCGGATCACGGATCATATGCTATTATTCATTAATCTAAGTTTAAAGACTAAGGCCAACTCTTCATATCACGTATATCAGATTGAACTGTACTTCTTCGTAGTTTTTTTCCCGAGTCATTCTTTCCATTCCCGCTATTTAATGGCAACCCGTTATATAAATCTCAAATGAGTTTAGCACCTCCCAAACAATGAGCGATCAAATAGAACGGCTCATCAAAAAAAATGATAAAAATTGTTTTTTGCGCCACCCTAATGCTTAGTAAGCAAAAACTTTAAGCACATTTAACAAATTTCCGACAGGTTTTTAATAAATTTGAGATCCTTGCCGTTTATCGTTTGGCTGAAAATGCTGTTCGACCAAAATGGTCGTTTGGCAGACAGTGTCGAACGGGTCATATTACCAGAAACGCTGTTTGGCTGCATAGGTCATTTAGCAGAAATGGTTATTTGGTAAAAAGGGACCATTTGGCGGAAGATGACATTTTGTCAAACGTGTCTTCCGGACGAAAATTTTATTCAGCCGAAAAGGTCACCTCGAGTAGCACATTTGTTATAGATCAGTCACTATGACGCATATGCGACCGAATCGTATGATATTAGAGTTTCTGCAACTAGGTACATAAATCAAAATTGTACTATGATATGATATGACTGAAAATGTTGTTTGGCCGAACGAAATGGATCATAACAAATGATATCAAGACAAAATTTTCAAAACGACTTATCTGCTTTTGTAAACAAAGATTCAAACGTCGATTTGACGAATCTGATAGCACTTCGACGCAAACCAACGCCATCAACAGGTAGCCGAAACCTTCACCTACCTATTGATAGTGTTGGTTTGCGTGGGAGTGCTATCAGATTCGTCAAATCGACGTTCGAATCTTTGTTTACAAAAGCAGATAAGTCGTTTTGAAAATTTTGTCTTGATATCTCTCCTATCACTTTTCTACATTGAGAGTACGGAGTGAGGAGTAAAACATTCCATTTCTTACTGAAAAGAAGAAGCGCGATGTAAGAAGTGAGACGTTTTACTTCTCATTTTGGCTCTATATCCATAACTTCTCACTTATTTTTCATTTTTCACTCCCCACTTCCCACTTCGTACTTTCTCAATTTTTACAATAAGAAAGGAGGGTTGGAAAATAAGAACTGAAACGTCATTCTCTTCACATGCACTATTGTTCGAGCAAATGAAATGTATGGTCATATGACTGGGTGGGCCAAACAAATTTTCGGCTATATAACTGTTCGGCCAAACGACATTTTCCGCCAAATAATCTTTTCTGTCAAACGATTATTTTGACCAAGTGACATATTCAGCCAAACGACGTTTTCGGCCATATGAACTGTTTGGCCAAACCATGATATTTTCTTCCGTATGACGGTTTTCGGCCAGACAACTTTTTTGGTCAAAAAATCTGTCAAACAACCATTTCGGCTATTCGACATTTTCGACAATATGATTTGTTCGCTTTTAAAACAATCTTGGGCGTATGTCGTTTGTCAAAATAGCCTTTTCGGCTAAAATTAGCCTTACTGCTGAATGACCATTTCGGCCAAACAGCATTTAGCGCGAAATAAACTATTTGACCAAATAACTAGTTCGCCCGTATCTCATTTTCGACCAAAACAATTTTCGGTCTAATATACTTTTCGGCCAAACGTACAATTCAGTCAGACACATTCGACCGAACGACATATCCGGCCGAATGATCTGTTCGGCCAAACAACCTACTGGCCAAATGTCCCATTCGTGTTCATGAACTAATGGTCTGTTCGGCCAAATGGTATATTCAGCCTAGTGGCTTTCGGCCAAATGGCAATCGGCCGAACGGCATTTGGCCAAACGGCCCTCCCTCTCCGTGTGAGATGGACCAACTTTGAAGTTTGTGCAATTTTGTAGAATTTCCCTCATTTATTATTTTTTCTTCACGCAGTGGTAAATTTATTATTCAAAATCGTTTCAAACTAATAAAAACTTGATTCCAAGGTTAACTACCAGAGCTTCATAACATTTACTTGGAACATATCACAATCTGGACCAATGCCACCCCACTGACGGTATATGAGCTACTGCAACCAAATTGGTTTGAATTGTGCTGCTTGAGACCCTACAAGAATCTCTAAAGTTGCGAGAGCAATGCTCTGCAATTCTCGAAAGAGCAATAACTGATGGTGAAGTCTCCCGGATGAAATAAACTAGATTCCTCGCTTAACTTTTCATTTTTTTTTTCATAAATTAATTCGAGTACTGCAATCAAAAGCTCTCATGTTGGACTGTTGATTGCAATATTCAAATTATTTCATGAAAATAAATGTTACTTAGGTCCTTTTGAAAAGTCAAGCGAGACTTCTGATGATGATGATGGTCCCGCCACATACCCCTACAAAGGTTTGAGCTAGACGATTTATCTTTAAGATAATTAATTGAATTTAATTTTTCAACAATTTAATCAGATTTGCAAAACAAAACAAAAACGATCTGATTACCATCACAGATATAAATTTCATAACTTTCCATTACTATCCAGCAAAAATAATAAATGTAAAAAACTGTTTAATTCATCTACAGATTCTCATAAGTATCAGTAGTGATGCTTCGAGTTCATAAAATGCAAAACTTGTGATACCTCTCGCACAGATTTCAAAAGTTCCACCAAGAATCGCGTTTCATGTTATTACAAGTAACGTTAGCCACTCGAAAGCATCAATAATAATCTAATAAACTATGTCGTTGTCAACAAAATCAAAACTTGTGTTATCGCTCCGTCGATATCAAAAGTTCTGTTATCAACCGCGGAAACCAAACTCTACTAGATAGCCTATTACTAATCCGCAGAATCATTGAAACAGCTGAAAAAGCGCAAGTCTGTACATAAATTTAAAAATCATTCATATCTGCTTTACGCGCGCGAGACTCAAACTTTTGTAGACTACACAAGAAAAAGGTCAAATTACAATTACGTCAATAAATATAAAATCCATCATCATCATCGAGGCGAACAAAATAGTTTATTAGTGCCTCAATAATTGAAAAACACAATTGTCCAAACAAAATATCCGTAGGTCAAACTTCGTCAAGAAACAATAATTAATGATTTTTAAAAAGTCAACTAAGTAGCTGCTTAAAATACAGCTTTTACGTGTGAAACACAAAGTCTCTTGAATTGTGATAATGTCGTTGCACGTTTGATATGTGTAGGCATCGAATTGAAATCATTGATACCTTTAAAAAACAAAGAATTTTGTGAAGCTCCATGCAAAAAGTTGGGTGTTCTTACATCCTCCGCGTTTCTAGTGTTATATCTATGAATGTCACTTCCTCTTTCAATTCGATCACACAAATATCGAGGCAGCAAACCATTTACTACTTTGAAAATGAACACCATTGTTAAATACACAATTCTTTTGCTTCACCGAGAGCCACTGCAATGCATCCAACAAAAAAGTTGAGGAAGTGAATCTGTTACATCTTAAAATCAAACGCATAATCTTATTCTGCAAGCGCTGCAATCTCGATATTTGTGTCTGATTTGCTAAAAACAAAATGGAAGGACAAAAGTCCAAGTGAGGAGAGATGATTGATTTGTACAACTGTATTTTACTAGCTGTATTTAATTCGTTTTTCAGTCGACATAGGATTCCATACTTCTTGGCTATTTTCTTGATGACATTGTCAATATGTTGGTCAAATTTCAATTTATCATCAATAATCACGCCAAGATATTTAATTTCCCGTACGCGATCAAGTGTCTCGTCATCAATTTTCACAGAGACATTATCAATTGAACGATTTCGCGAAATAACCATATACTTTGTTTTACTAATATTCAATTTTAACTGTTTGTACTTCAACCATCTACTTAAAGAATTCAAATCTTCATTCAAGTGTTCAATCGCTTCCTCCAGATTTTGAGCTGCAATGAATATTACAGTATCATCAGCAAACAAATTAATGTCACAATAACGTAAGACCCGTCGCATGTCATTAATGTACATAATGAACAAAAGGGGCCCTAATACACTTCCCTGTGGTACACCAAGGTCATTCTTCACGGGACACGACACATAATCATTGAAAGCAGTCCGTTGAGATCTGTCAGACAAATAGCTTTCAAACCATTTGTATGCAGAACCCGAAATTCCAAAGCGCTTAACAGTTTTCAACAATAAGGGCCGAGAAATTGTCTCAAAAGCGCGTTTGAGATCCAAAAACACAGCTAGAATAGTATCTTTACGCTCCATATTTTCCTTCCATTTAGATAATACCAAGTTCAATGCAGTTTCACAGGAATGACCTTCCCTGTAACCTGATTGTTCCGGTATTAACAAGTTATTACTATTTAAATATGTAATTAGCTGGCCTTTAACTACAAGTTCTAAAATTTTCTCTAATGTGTGCAACATGTTGATGGGACGAAACTCTTCGGCTTTAATCGTTCCAGCAACTTTTTGAATTGGAATCACTAGTGATTCTTTCCAAACATGCGGCACGTGCCCAGTTTGTAACGATTCATTTATAAGGTCCAGCAAGTTGCGTCCAATGACATGAAAGCAATCTTGAATAACTCTAGCATTAACATTATCAACTCCAGCCGTTTTACCTAAAGTAATCGGGTGAAAACAATCAAATCTACAGTTAATATTTATCGGCAGTTTTATTTCATCAGGCTCATCCACTAACTCGATAGATCGGTTAATGGATAAGACACTATTGACGAAATAATCGTTGAATTTAGATGCAATTTCTTGTTCAGACTGTTCTAATGTGCCATTGAAAGTTATGGACCGCGGCTTGCAACTACTAGGCTTTAATAATGATTTCAATATTTTCCATAACTCTTTGCTGTTGTTTTGATGCTGATAAATTTTCCTCTGAATATACTCGCAACGTGTACGTGTCAAAGATTGCGAATATTTGTTCCGCGCTACCTGATACCTATTCCAATGATTTTCATTATTAGTTCTACGAAACTTTTTATACAATTTATCTCTTTTACGTTTCAGGCGCAAAAGATCTAAATTATACCAGCTGTTAGAATTATGCAAAGTTACTAACTTCTGTTCTACTAATTGATTGGTACAGGATTTCAAAACGTTTGTAAGAACAGCTGATCTTTTCATCTATATTACCGGAATTTTCTTGAAAATCCACGTTTCTTTCGACAAGACCCGAAATTGCTTGTTTAGAATATTTTCTCCAGCACTTCATTTTAATTAAATTACTATCATTACTATTATTGTCGGAAACGTTAATGACTAGCGTTTCATGATCAGTTACTTTTAAATCATCACTCGTTTCGCTAGTTACAGAATCAAAATTTGTATACACATGATCAATCAAAGTTCTACTGTGCTGGGAAATACGCGTATAAGAATTTACTTTTTGTTTCAAATTAAAAAATCCGCTAAATGTTTCAAATGATTCGAATTGGAATCGTCACACCAATTGATATTAAAATCACCAGCAATTACATTTAATTTACTAGGATCTATAAATGACTCAAACCAGTTTTCCAAAATTTCAATAAAACGCTGGTCACTTGCACTGGGAGAGTGATATAAAACACCATAATTACCCATCTTCATGCCACGTACAACTGCAATGCCTAAGAACCAGTTTCCATCACAAACTTCGTTTAATTGAAGCTTGAACTGAACTGATTCTTTGACATAAATAGCAACACCGCCAGTGTGTCTAGAATGTGATAAACAAGCAGCTACACTATAACCCGGAATGCTATACTGATCAAATGCTTCAATGTCGACTATATGAGTTTCAGATAAAAACACTAAAAATGGACGTTTATCTTCTACAATCTTACGTAATGCAACGTAGTTTGTAGACAAACCCGCAATATTCAAATACAAAATATCGAATCTGCTCACATTTCTACTAGAACTTGGTTGCTATTCATTGAAACGTAAGCTGCTCTTTTTCCGTTCAACTAATCGCTTATAAACACTACACTCAGCACTGAAGGCACTGTGGTTCACGTCCAATTTCATTTTACGTTCGGAATTCATTTTTATACAATTGACACATTTCAATACAGTTGACGTGCATTCGGATGTCTTGTGACGATCGCTGCACTTTGAGCACGCAATGCTGTTTTTGCAATCCGTACTCATGTGCCCAAATTCTCCACATTGAAAACATCTCAAAACACTAATTTCGGGAACAACAAGGCACCGATCAAACCTTATGTTAACTTTTCTCGCGGTCAACAAACAACTATAAGTCTCTTTATCGACTTCAATAACAACATTGTTCTTGTTATACTTAAAACGTGGATTTTCATACATTCTTATTACTTTAACATCATTTATTGCGATGTCTTCATTCTGATCTTTCAAAATCTGAATGAATTCATAGGAAGAAAACTTATCGCACATTCCCATCACTTTTAGTCTTGGCACCGATGAGGGAACAACAGCATTATAGTTTTCACCCAGATCGCTTTGAATGCCATTTTTCACAACATCAACATTAAATCCTGTTGCACACTCAGCAATAATAGAGCCATTTTTCCCGTTTCTAAAGTTACTGATCCTGTGTGTTTTCGGATCCAGTTTACTATTCAAAAATTTACGAGTATCATCGCTACTCTGATTGGACTTCTTGGTGAAGGAATTTCTCATAATTCTTGGGTAACATTTTCCCCAAAATTGTACCAGTTATGTAGAAAGGTGTTTGTCAATATGAGGGAGGGGAGGCACCAAACTTATTTGTTGATGGTTTGAACTCGTGGCTTTTTCCTTTTCCCTCGTAGCTTTCGGAAGTCTCGCAATAGTAATGCGAAGTATGTAACAAACGAAAAATTACAGTAGCGCTTAAATAGAATGTGTGTCATACAAACTTCACGATTGGCGGCGGCGTCGCTTCGACATAGTTTCCGGTGGCGGCGCACAGCTCTATACGGGCTATCGATCGAACAGGGTCTAAGCTTTCATGCCCAGTTTATAGGACCACAAAATAGTCTCCCGGCTACGAACCTACCCCGACATACGGGGCTCTTACTTAATTGCGATGGACGTCCTTTCCGGTTTTTGGGATCCGGTCTATGGGATCTGCTACACAGTGGAGCATTTTCAGTGTCACTGCCCCAAGTAATGTAAACATGACTAGGGATACCTATGGGATTCCCACCATCATCAGGAATGGCCTTATATGAAGGACCATAATGGACCTGCTGAGTTCATCAACCCAGACTCAGGTTCCATACACAGACGCGTTGTAAGTCCTTTTCTCATTGAGCGGGCATCACGCGTACTACAACCTGAGTTCTATAAACAACTAACACAACCTATACTTTAAAGCCACGTTGGCGTTCTGATGTTCCAAGTTGGACCAGTTTCAAGTTCACAGGTTCTGAGTACCATTTCGGGTGCATTAGGGGGTCACAGAAGACTTTCACTATTGATTGCACACACAATTCGCTAGGGTGGGTTGTTACGAAAAAAATCGCTATGCTCTTAGATAAACTTTCGGAATTGCCACTTTTACGAGTGTACCGGAAGAGTTTTCCCGGAGGACCGTTTCTTAAGCGTTTGGAGATCACAGAAAACTTTCATTATTGATTGCACCCACAATTTGCCAGAACTCTGGGAGGAAGTTTTGAAATTGGCCACTTTTCCAGATGTTGCAGATCTTTGAGAGGACTGTTTCTGAAGCATTTGTAGGTCACAGAAGATATCCATTATTGATTGCATCCACAATTCGCCAGGGTAGAAGTTATTACGAAAAAATCGTGAAGCTGTGGAATGTATTTTTGGAATTGGCTACTTTTACGGATGGTCCGGATCTTACGGAGTACCTTTTCTGAAGCATTTGAAGGTCACATAAGATTTTCATTATTGATTGCATTCATATTCATTGCCAGGTTGGATGATTCGGAAAAAATCGCGAAACTCTGTGATTAACTTTCAGAATTGGCCACTTTTACGGATGTTCCGAATCTTCCAGAGGGCTTTCCGATGACCGCTCAAGGGATAACATTACCAAGAAATGGCTTATACAAGAAAGCAAATACAGTTGGGGCGATACAGTCAGAGCAAGCAATTTTATGTTTCATAACACGAAACTCTAAACTTAGGTGCCAAATTAAGAAGCTCAAACAATAACTCTTTAGTACAGGTTCCCCGGGGACTAGAGAGGTCAATTTGGATGAATCACCTCATGTCTTATTATAGAAACCTACAGCTTTCGTTTGGTGCCTAAAGATCGAAAATCGGTTGAAATTTGAGCTATCGTGATAAAATCTTGGGTCCTCTCTTTTTTCTTCTTATTGGCATTACATCCCCACACTGGGACAGAGCCGCCTCGCAGCTTGGTGTTCATTAAGCACTTCCACAGTTATTAACTGATAGGTTTCTAAGCCAAGTTACCATTTCTGCATTCGTATATCATGAGGCTAACACGATGATACTTTTATACCCAGGGAAGTCGAGACAATTTCCAATCCGATAATTGTCTAAACCGGCACCGGGAATCGAACCCAGCCACTCTCAACATGGTCTTGCTTCGTAGTCGCGCATTTTACCGCACGGCTAAAAAGGACATGGTTTCAATAGCATAGCATAGCATATATAATTGCACAAATTGTGGGTGGCTCAATTGGTGCTTGAGGTGATTCTTTAAGAAGTACTAGGGAGCTCTATTCGACAATATAGAGCATTTGTCGATAAAAGTATAAGCTGAAAAATTATTAAAATATATTCAATAATTAACTTTCGAACCATCCAAAGCATAACAAAGTAACCCGGATCTTACAAATATTTAGCATCATATACAAAACACGTTCAATCGCCCACTTGATCACCGAAACAAAATCGGATTTCGTGAAGGTTCTGCGTCCTACCCAGTACTGGAATTTCTCATTTTCAATGAGAGATGTCACGCGATGTTTACATATCTGCACACTTAACTCATTTCACCGTATTCGGTAAATTTTACCGAAATCTCAACAGCAGAACTGTTCGGTAATTTATTTTACAGATTTTTTGTAATTTTTCCATTGCTCAACTGTCAAAATCACCGAAATTCAGTTAAATTATTTACCGAACAGTTCTGCTGTTGAGATTTCGGTAAAATTTTACCGAATTCGGCGATTTATTTTAAGTGTGTGCCCCTTTCAATATCAATAGAAACGCGAAGGATGAATGGCATGCTACAAAAATCTCAAAAAATATTTGTCCCGTGACAGGGCATGAAAGTGTTTTATATCTGCTTTATTTTTGTGTTTATTACCACCTTCAACCCGGTGAATTAAAGGAATATGATTAATTTATCGAATAGTCACTATTCTTCGCATATACCTATCAAAATGATTTAGAAATTTAAATTTTAAAATAAAGCACAACGTCCTTTCATAACTGCCTTTCATGCGAAATTGATCAAAGAACCCACGATTCTTTCATTTGGTCGCCTGAAATAGAAAAAAGCGCTTTGCTCTCTGTCTTATGACGATCACGACTTATTCCAGTACTGGTCCTACCTAAAACACGTCCGATCGCGCAACAAATAATTTACTCACTCGACCGCGCGAACAATTTGCTTACTGTGCAGGAACACGGAAAAACGGCAAAAACCAAAACAAACTGATTTTCGATTGAAAATACGCATGGTTTAAAGTAAATAAATTCTTTTCAGAACTTCAGAACGAAATCTCGGGAAATCCATGTAAAATAGAGGAAAAAGTTAATATCCGAGATGCAGTTCCACAAATGGGAAAAATTTCAAAAATGCATATAGTTGTGTAGAAATCAAAACAATTGTACTTGAATCAATGTATAATGCGGTGCTGCAATATTTGAAATTTGAAAAGCAAAAGTTCCTATCCCGAACAACACAGGATTAGATCTGCTAGTAACAAATCCATTACATATAGCTGCGTAGTCGTACGTCACCTATACCTACAAACCCCTGTCTTTGAGTTTGGCTGCGCCTTTGAGTTTGAATCCTTTGATCCTCCTTTTTTTTTTTGGAGAATTTTATTAGGATATAACTTAAATTTTCAACGGGAAACTCTTTGAATTTTTTAAGAGGAAACACTTTCAAATTTGCAAGAAAGTTGTATCATATTTTCACGGAAAACTGTTTGATATTGCTACGTGCCAAAATCCAATTAAAAAAAAGTTCCATTAAATTTTTATAAGTTCTGAGGAAGTTCTGAATTTCTAATTTCTAAGTTTTCATCCTACCCAATATCCAAAGAAAATTCTTTTGACACTGCACGCCAAAGTATTTTGAATTTAAAATTGAGAAGGGAGTTCTTCTGAAATATCTTAGATTATCAACATCCGTGTTTCGCATTTGATGATTTCTAGTGTTCATATCCTTCTCCAGCTTTCACACTCAAAGGAAGACTCAGAGAGTAAAACATTTCTGTGCTTCACTTCTAGTCGCATTTTTATTACACTTTTTGCATCCATCTGCCCCAGTGTGTGGGGGTGGTATTTTCGAGAGCTCAAGAGCCAACTCAAAGCAAAGAGCCTCACCGACCATGTATCGGAGAGCAGTCGTGTGGAAAGAGCAACAGTGCTATTTTGGCGCGAATGGAATCCAACCACCCTTTTGGCCATCGGTTGGTCGGTTACTCTGAATAGTCATTAGCAGGGGTTTGTACAAGGAGACAAGCAATGCTGGCGAGATTATAGATTTCTGAAAGTGTATCTAACACAGAAAATTCAGGGGCCTTGCTTTGTTTTTCGACCATGCTGAAGGTGGCTAGGTTCAAATCCCGGTCCGTTCTAGGAAATTTTCGGGTTGGACATAAATGTATCATCGTGTTAGCCGCATGATACACAAATGCAAAAATTGTTCAGAAAAATATATTAAGCTCTTTTAGTGGAATGTATTAAACCGTCTAAGACGAATTAAGTACTGTCCATTTAATTCCACTAGTTAATTTTCGTTATCTTTGCAGATACGTATTTCGACCACAACTGTGTGGTCGTCTTCAGTGTCTTGTACTCGACTCGACAGTGTCTTGTAGTCGAGTCGAGTACAAGACACTGAAGACGACCACACAGTTGTGGTCGAAATACGTATCTGCAAAGATAACGAAAATTAACTAGTGGAATTAAATGGACAGTACTTAATTCGTCTTAGACGGTTCAAAAATTGTTACTCGGTTCAGAAAGCTCGCAGTTAATTGTTGAAATGCTTAATGAACTTTAATGTAACTTTTTAATACATAACTTTCAGGCGGGAAACTGTTAGTCAAAAATGTATATTTGGAACAGATTTCGTTGCGCTGAACACTTCTTTCTTGTGCCGGTAGAGAGTCTTGCGGTGATCGATTGCGACGCCTTCATGAGAACTTTAAACCACAAACTTCAAACCTTACTGGACATCTGCAAAGCTCATCCGGGAAAAAGTAATTATCATTGGGGTGTATAACACATTCTTTGTAGTAGCAGAAACGGTATAAGTGTCACGGTTTGCTAAGCCAAAGGGGTGTAAGTGACAAAAAGTTAGTTTTGAAAAAATGGGAGCAAAGTTTTTCAATATCTTTTCGCTTCCTACAAATTGTATAGAAGTTGAAAAAATTAATAATTTTCTATGAATTTTCCAATTTTTATAAACATCGTACAAACTATATCAATATATTGCCGCAAAGCTCGATAATGAAAGCATTTTTTGCTGTAGCCAACTCAATTTTGACAAAAATGTCACTTACACTTATCTGCTTCTAACCCCCTCATATTGAGGAATTATTTTAATTTGTTAAATATTAAACTGTATAAAATATTTAAGAATTATTTAAGAATTAAACTTTGCATATGTCAAGATTTCATACAGAATTAAAAGTATGACTGCAGTTTCGTCTGTAAGAAAAACATTTATGAGAAGAGAAAATAAACAAAAATAAATAAGCATCGACGCACCAGCGTCTCAATCCGATTAACTTCCGAGCTTCGTATTGTTCGCATCTACGAAATTGTGCAAATTCCTCGTCTTCAATCTACCTCATTCCGCACATTGGTTACGAGTCTTTTGGGACAAACAGAAGATGCAACCTACCTCACCCCATGGGTCAATCCTTTGTCGATTTGGCTACAGAAAAAAAAGTTGATGAAGCCCACTGCCCAATAGAATCCAGCCACAGCACCATATTTACGTTTCAGTCACGTGACATCGGAAACCGTACCAGAAGCGAAAAAAACGGCTCCAAGAGAGTATTTTCCTTTCCGGCACCCTGCTTCAAATCAATCCGATCCGGTATTCGGCGACGTCCTCTGATAGTCGCTAGGCTGGGCGACTTTTCCCCGTTCCTTCTGATCCGAATCTCACTGATCAATAAATGAACGCAGCGGAAAAAGTATATCTTGCTCGGATCGAAGCTCCAGATTTTCCCAAATTCAACACACACTCGAGTGGGTTGCAGCAGCCAGCAACAACTCTTGCTTGGGATGAAATCCAATTCGAGTTGCACATATCGGTCCGGAACATGTGTGCCAGGCATTATTTTTTTGTTTTCGGGAGACTCACGATGTCGGTCTGTTGGTCGCTCGTCGCTGCTTGTGGAAAGTATCCCTTCGGGGGGCAGTGTACGAAAAAATTAAAGGAAAAACTAAAGGATGGATGAGAAAAAAATACGACCGAATGCTGGCTGCAGTTCTGTGAATCTACGCGGAATACGGCGGTTGGATGTGCGTTATGCAGTTTTTTTGTGTGTGTTTGGTCTGCACTTAGATGTGTGTAGGCCGCCGGAATAGAAAGCTGGCCGATCGTCCCGACAGAGCAATTTCTCATCCCTAACTGGGAACTGGAAGGGACTCCAGATTTCTTGATTTTTCGAGCTCGAGTTAACTACTGAAATCTTTTAGCAGCGGAATGTTCAGTTATTTGGGCTCAATGAGATTAATATGTACACTGTTAGAAAAATTAAGTCTCAACTCCAACCACTCAGAAATCAATCGAAGTTTGACACATATTTTTCCAAATACCAAGCTAAAAAGAACTTCTGCTTTCACATTCCAATAGATCTATAGAGATTCGCGAACAACAGCCTGGGTCTGACATATTTTTTTTAGCTTTGTTCATTGGAATTGTTTTCTCTGTCATAAGGCGAATTAGTATTCAGTATACTTTTATAGTTATAACGAACAAATTTGAGTACATTTTTCCTAAACGATTTTAGTTGAAATTTGAATATGTCAATTCAAAATTGAAATACGCATATTGTGATCTTATTAGATGCAAAACTGTTGAAAAGCAGCATTTCAAAAATCACTCACTATGTCACGTAATACTAAGTTTATTGTTATTTTATTAATCGAGCCTCGCAATATCGCATCCGACGTCAACTGTCCAGATGAGCAGCTTTCATACCCTATGCCGATATTCCTACCTCGCACGTCCTGAAAACATGAACTGGCTAACTTTGAGCCATCACGAGAAGAGCCGTGGCGGAACCTTTATTGGGTGCCCCATACTTCACAGCTGTCTCTAAAGTACATAACAAAGAATGGTGGTTTAAAAAAAAGCTTATTAAAAAAATAGATGTTTAAAATTAGGAAAGGATTAATTAATGATTTGAGTGTATAACTTCTACTACTCTTCCAAACTTAGACGTACATGTTCATGGTAGAATTAGAGGCGGTAAAAGTATAGAATTGACAGTTCCGTTAGGATACGGCAGGCATGAAGAATGTTTTTATAGAAGTCGATTTGAAAGCGAGCGGAGGGCAATATTTGTGATGGCACATATCGCACGACCTTCCTTCTGCCAAACTCCCGTATGAAGGGGGGGGGGGGGAGAATGTCGGTGTGGAAGCTGATATATCTCCACCGGCAAAAGGAAGGTGGTTTGATTTGCTCATATGCAACATTCTTCATGCCTGTCTTATCCTAACGGAACTATCAATTCGATACTTTCGCCTCCAATTCTATCATGAACATGTACGTCTAAGTTTGGAAGAAGTAAGGATTGCTGAATATCAATTCTAACAAATCTCTAGAAGATTTAATTTTTTTTTCGTTTTCTCGCGCACTACTGGGTTAAATGGGATGATAATATTCGGAATCGTTGAAAAACCTGTTCGAATCAATCCAATCAAGGAAATTCCAATTTCAGAGTGGGTTGGTTGATAGGCCGGACTGCCGTCGGCTCTGTTCCAAAGAAAGTGTGGCTTGACCGGTGTTTTGAAGAAACTACTGGACTCAGTTGCACTAATAATATCCCATTGTGACGAGAGTTGATCGATGGTTTGAATCACTATAGTGCCAACTCTGGAGTGGGATGGTTGGTGTAAGCACTTCTGGGCATGGTCAATGAAGTGCAACTCTTAAGTGGGTTGGTCGATAGTCGTTGTCCCCATCAGAAGCAGGAGGGTCAAAATACAACTTTGGACCAATCTGGATCTGTTTATTATTGTAAGAAGGGAGTCCGTAATGAATATTGACTTTATGTTTCCACCATTACAGATTCTACTTTCTGGATTGCTGGAATCAAAAATGGCGATAATGCTCTTTTTTTTACCATATGGATATTTTTCTAATAAAACAAGTAAATATTTCTCAAATCTACACATCCCCGTATTTCTTTTTCTTAGTATTTTTTTTTTTATATTAGTCATTAAAAAAACAAACGTTAGAAATTTCGATGCCCGGCTGATTGTTGAGTTGTAGTCGTTGAAAGAATTCAATGAGAGAAGCCGAATCATTCCAACCCGATGCGATTGAGAGTAAATTGCTGTAAAACATTATGGTACCTACCGGAAGTCACTCGGTAACTCGGTAACTTATTTGAACCACGTAGTATGGGTATTGTACATTTTTATTTTCATATAACATTTTGAATATGATGCTTTCAGATTTTTTTTATTTATCTGCATTTTTGTAATCGGTTGCGGAAGTCCCCGAGAAACCAAAATTTATGTCAAAACTAAGACCTATACATATGACAGATTTATATGGAACAAAGAAATGTTTTATTTTGTTATTTCTAGACTTTTTAAGCAGTTTATACAATAGACCTTTGGACTTTGTAGTCAATTTGTATTGAATCGGTTCCTTAAGTTATGAAATTGTTCTATTTTGCAACGTATCGTAATTCTAGATTTCAGCGCCCCCTACTTATTGGCATTCTTGGTGGAATCCAACCGCTTGCTACGGCGCTGACCTTGATTACTTCGGTCTATGACCCTCCCCTACATATTGTTAATAAAAATATGATATCAACAGTAAAACATTATACTTGCAGCTCGGTACAGTGTCACACACGACTACCAATAAACAAACTGATTAGACAAGCTTCCCATACGATCGGCACATGGGATCTTAATTGTCAGAAGCCATCAGTGACCAGAAGCCGACCCCAAATAAGCCAACCTGTCAGCCCTTTTGTTGCCAAGAATTCGTCAGTGCACCCATATAAATGTTATTCGAACAAAATTCTTCTAAATTTGTACGAAACAATTTTCTGCGGGATTTAAAAAAAAAATCCCCAAAAACACACTTTTCAGTTTCATGGAAAATTATTAAAAATTTCCACCGGAAGTTCTTCGCTTTGCACGCCCGCCACAATGCCCTAGTAGCGCAATTCATATCATTTTGGTTGCTGTTACTCATATATGACAAGAATTTGACTGAAACCTTTGAAAGCTTGCTTTAAGCGATAGCCTGGAGGTCGGATAACAAAATAATTATAAAATGTTAATTATTATTTCGTTCACTTGCTCTCAGCACATCCAATCTACAAGAATTCTAAGTAGTACAAACAATGACCAATTGTCAAACAATAACCCAACGACGGTGTATAAACACGTGGAATCTATACCATTTCGTCGAAAGACATTTGTCGTATGACGTTTGGTTGAAAGGACATTTGATCGAATGGACAATTAATTGAAACCCGATGTTCGAATGAATAATCTTGGTACATTTCATCGGATGACGTTTCGTCGATATGAGAAGAAGTTTCCCCAGCCAACTTTCCGGTTATTGGAGGAGCGAGGCTTACATCCTTGGAGTTCCGAAAAAGATCCATTCGTCCATTGTATTGTGGGGCTAGAACAGTAGGTATGGTCACAATGGACCATGGTTAAGCCTCGTTGAATGTCAAATACCAGCTTTCAGAAAACAGAGAAAAGCAGCTGGGGTAGCCTCGTCGTTAGCTAAGGCGTCGCGAATGCTTGTTAGGATGCTATTGTTGGTACGTAGCACTTCATATTTGGTGTACCAGCATATGGAGTAGGAAGTAGGATGGCTCAAATTAGTATGGAAAAACTTTTTTTTTAATTTTTTCGATGGGCCGCCCTCTTATTCTGTTCTATTTGATGCCCTGATGCTGTGGACAACATTTCAGCCAATTCGGTCAACGTTTGGGCGGTGCTAAACTCGTTGCACGTTTATATGGAAAAATGAATGCATAAACATCGAAAAAACAGTGATTTGTAGTTAGACGGTACAATTTACGATGAAGAACTATGATACACATTCAGATCTTGAAGAATTTAATACAGAATGTTATGCTGAAAACAGCGAAAAGATTAGTGTTTGCCCGGCGAAGTTATTAGCATTTCTCTGAAGTAAAATTTCTAGCAAATTTCGTTTTTTTCACCTTTTACCTTACCTTAACCCCTACAACACTCCAGTAAAATGCTAATATCTTTGCCTAATAAACTCTAATCTTCTCGCGGTTTTCAGCATAAGATTCTGTATTTAATTCTACAAGAACTGAATGAGTATCATAGTTCTTGATCGTAAATTGTGTCGTACAACTGTAAATCGCTGTTTTTGGATGTTTCTGCATACATCTTTCTATATAAACTTCCAAAGAGTTTAGCACCGCTCAAACGTTAATCGATTTGGTTGCAATTTTGTCCAGAGTATCAGGGCATCAAATAGAATCGAATAAAAGGGCGGCACATCAAAAATATTGAAAAAGTGTTTTTGAGCCACCCTAATATGTGGTGCTAAGCAGTGCTGAGTCAGCACTGTGGTGAACGTCGCAGATTTCACTAGACAGCCGTAAGAGGCCGCGTCCGAAAATTGTGCAAGAGTTCTTAAGATTCTCCAATAATCCTGGGATGAGTAGAAATCAATCTGGCATATTGGGAATCCTTGCCTTTTTTTATCCAATACGGGTACGAAGTTTGTAAAGTCTGCCCTTAACGTTCTGCAGATCAGCGGCCTGAATAACGCAATTCCCAAGGCGGAAAATACGCTACACTGGGAGGGTAGGCTGTCGGAAATAGCGAGAATATAAATAGCCGATGCTCGAATCTGACGAAAACGGTGGTCAGCAATTGTTCAACCAGCCTACGTAAGACATCGGTATTGTCTCCATTTTGAAAACGATGCGAGAGAAAGTGTTGACAAACCCTCTGTTCACTGAGCATGTTAACTCAAACCCATCGATATTGCCCCTTGCTTACGAATAGCTTCTAGCCAATTTGTTATCCTGTTGTTGGTTCAATGCGATTTTGAAGTGTTTTGATCAGGTTGATTCTTCACCTGCAACCTTATTTGAACGTTCTAAAGTGAGGGAAGAGGAAGACTAGCCCTCGATAAATTGAAACCCCAATGACTTTGATAAGTTTCCGGTTGGGAAAGGGTTGATCATTTAACTTAAGGCTGGGACCGGAAAGACGCTGCTGCCCACGGCAGTTTTCCTGGCTGACGTGGTTAAGTCTAGTCCAGCGATAGGCGGCGCTAACTGGTGCATGGATTCTGATTCGTTTTCAAGCTGGAGTATTTCCGATGATTACAAGCAGATTATCGTTCACGTAAACAAAAATTAGCGTCCACTGGAGGGAAAGGCCCTCCTTAGCCGTAAGACGCGCGGCTAAAAAGCAAGACCATGCTGAGGGTGACTGGGTTCGATTCCCGGTGCCGGTCTAGGCAATTTTCGAATTGGAAATTGTCTCGACTTCCCTGGGCATAAAAGTATCATCGTGCTAGCCTCATGATATACAAATGCAAAAATGGTAAGTTGGCTTAGAAACCTCGCAGTTAATAACTGTAGAAGTGCTTAATGAACACTAAGCTGCGAGGCGGCTCTGTCCCAGTGTGGGGATGTAATGCCAATAAGAAGAAGAAGAAGAAGAAGGGAAAGAGTTTGATAGCAATTGCACCATCTTCATCAAGCTAAGCCGACTTCGGTGATAGTGAATGCTCGCAGGTTTGGAATCAGCCGTTGAACGGGGAATCATTCGTGGGATTCTAGGTCGACATTTTACAACATACGCACTCCTTAGATTTCGCTCGAACCAAAGAACACCTGGTTACGCCTCCAGCCATAATCCGAAAGTACGCCACACAACTATATGCCCACTCGCTTACATCTGTAAACAGTACTGGAAAAGGTCGTGATCTTCATAAGACAGAGAGCAACGCGCTTTTTTCTATTTCAGGCGACCAAATGAAAGAATCGTGGGTACTTTGATCAATTTCGCATGAAAGGCAGTCATGAAAGGATGTTGTGCTTTATTTTAAAATTTAAATTTCTAAGTAATTTTAATAGATACATGCGAAAAATAGTGACTAGTCGAAAAATTAATCATACTTAAGTATTATACTATCATGTCATAAGTATAATCATACTAAAGAATTATTTAATTCACCGAGTTGAAAGTGAAAATAAACACAAAAATAAAGCAGATATTGCACACTTTCATGACCTGTCACGGAACAAATATTGTTTGAGATTTTTGTAGCATGCCATTCATCCTTCGCGTTTCAAAAGAATTTGAAAGGGGCAGATATGTAAACATCGCGTGACATTTCTTATTGAAAATGAGAAATTCCAGTATTGTCTGTAAAGACGTGCAGTTGTTAAGAATTGAACCGTTTGTTTGAGAAACTGCATATGTAACATTTTTGGCCAAAATGAGATTTTTATATATTCTGAATCCTCGTCCAAAAATACGTATTCTGTCAAAAAACACGAAAAAAAAATTTTTGTTCAGGAATGTATGATTTTTTTTTCGTTTGTTTGAGAAACTACATATGTCCACGTACTTTGAAGAGCAATTGTGGAGTACTGCTTACATTTTTTGCACTGAAAGTGCACCAGGGTGTTGAGTTTTGCCAAAAACTATTGATCTGTATCGAAGAAATCGAAAGATTCGGTGCAAATTTGTTCAAAAACAGTTTTTTGTTGTTTTCTCGAAATAGTGTAAAATGGACTTATGCAGTTTCTCAAACAAATGATTCAATTGCACTCCAGAAACATGCCGCTTCCAAAAAGCTGACAAGGAACCTCCACAGATTGGGCAATTGACAACTTGCTTGTCCACAACTCTCATTTTGCTGCTGCATGGCTTTCAATTTCTTCATCCCAATTGCCCCCTGCCCACAGAGTTTGGATTAGGACCCGACCATAGATCGTCAATGGTGCGAGAAGTCCCATATCCTCCAAAGAATAATGTGAACGCAGTAGATCGTGTAACTCTTGTTTGGTTACTTAATTGATTCGACTAAGATGGCGACTATATAGGTTATTGGCTTTCAGTCTTTTGAGATCAAAAACGGGGTTTTATGTTTTCATAAAACCCCGTTTTTGATCCAAAAAGACTGAAAGCCAATACCTCTAATATAAAATACTGTTGTTGATATGCTTTTCATTTATGAAACATATTTGGCTTAGAATAGTGTATGAAATCAAGGAACTGACGTCGTAGTATCATATTAACCATGAAAATATGTTCGTTGGTCAGATGGGCCTTCAACAAATAATTTGATAAATCGTACATAGCTTTTGATATAAAAAACATACACCTGAGATTTTTGGACACAATGCACAATATAAGCTAAGCTTTCCATCGATGTTTTAATATTTAAAATCGGTGATTGCCAACCATGTAGAAAATAGTTTTTAAAACAAATTAAAATTAAAACTCTTTCCAACGATATGCTGATCCCCATGATCGGCTGAGAAGTGTTGGAGTTATGACAGTTTTGGCGAGTCAAGAATTGACGAAAATCGGAGGGGTCCATTAAAATGATTTCGTGTATAACTAACGAGAGTTTAATCTTTCTGAATAATTTAACTCGGTTCCTTAATACACTCGCCGGAAGCTTTCGAATGAATATAAATTTAGGCATTTTTAAGAACCTCGTGCCAGTGTTGGTAAAATCACTCATAAATCTCAATCAACGAGCGCTCCCGTGCGAACGAAATCGCCTGCGATTTTAAAGGAATGCATCACGCTTGAATTTTTCATGCTGAAACGCATCATTTCACTCATTTGCCAAAAAATCATTTTGGTTTAAAAACGCATTTGAAATCAATTTGGTGGCAATTTATTGCTTATACATGGAAGAGTGTCTATTATTTTATGCGACAAATGTCAATTCACTGTTTTTAACGAAGGAGAACAAAAGAAAACCTACGATGATTCAAATTGATGATTCAACTCATCCATGAGTTTTTAGGTGCTGAGTTGGGTGCGTTTCAACTCACGCTTGATTTGAATCATCCATGAGTTTTGAGATTTTGAGTTTTTACCAACACTGCCTCGTGCAAATACTGGCCCGGTCTCAGCGAGAATTACTCACCTATAAGAATCTTCGGTGGGTCCATTTCGTAATCTACCACCGGAAGATACTGTAGTACCAAACAACTACCTAGCAATGTATGCATAACGTAGCGCTTGTTCTGGATGCTTTAGTGTTTGAACTTGTAAACATTTCGTATTCGATACTTCTCCTTGGAACCACGAGCAGACAATGTTAAATAGAGGCGTTCAGATTCCCATTCCAGGCTGGGCATTGTCCAAATAACACAGAGTGGTTGTGTTTGACCTTTCACATTCAGTATCTTCGTCAATGAGCTTTCCATTAACGTATAAGACGACTCTTTGCAAATAGTCACTGCCACCGTTCGGAATATTACCGGCATAAACCGACCTGTATGTGACAGTTAAAGTCTGAATGCAGAACACCTCGGGGTTGATGAAAAAGCGTATTGTGTTGTTCATCAACCCCGAGGTGCAATGTTTAAATCCTTCGTACTAATACCCTTATTACCCTTATTACTTACGTCTTATTACTTTTCATTGAACGGCTGAAACAACTAGGGTGGTCGGTCTTGGTCATTTTTGACAAATACCGGTTTTCGGTATTTGGTGGAGTCAATACCGGTAATACCGGTATTTGTAAAAAAAATCAGAAATGTTTGAAAAAAAACCTTTTTATTTTGACGTTGGGGTGAAAGACAATATTTTTTGACATACTTTCAATGTCAAAGTGATTGCTTGTTGGGCTGAGAAGCCACACACAACGATCACTTTTATTATTCCACGCATGCTGCGACACAACAAAGCTGGAATTTAAAAAATGACAGTTATGCGTGGCTCCAGCTTTGAATGAAAACGCGAGTGAATTTAGCTTTGGATCCCGGGAGGCTTGTTCTCAATCATAATAGGAGAGTTCTTTGCGGAATGCTTGCAAGAGCCTGGCGTCAACGTAGTTGCCATCGGCAACCCAAGTGTTTTACTCTGCTGCAGTCTTGCCACGAGTTGTTCTTTGATCGATAAACCAGAAAAATCAATCACAGAGATATCTTCTTCGTACTGATCGTCAGGTGTGGTCGTTGTCTCAGCTTCAACGTTCGCATCAGGAATAATTAGACGCTTCAAGATCTCGTCCGCTTGCTTAATCAAAGTAGTTCTGGATGTCTTGAAGAAAATGCCCAAGTTGTTTCTGATCAATCGCTTCACGGCAGGATTATTCAAAAAAGCAAATAGATCGACGTATTCTCATCGACTTCCTTGGATTCGTTCTTTGAGAGCATTGAATAAGTTGATAATAAGTTCTGTGGCTTCTGTGTTTGAAAATTGTTCCAATATATAAATTAGGGCGCCACGTCGGCTTCATTTAAAGTTTAGAACTCACGTCAAAGCAGTTTCACAGTTCGAGGGCTTGAATTACTTCATTTACGGCCAAAAAATCATCATCACTGAAGTTGAATTTGGATTGAAGCTTTGAATCGATCAGAGTTTTCAACGAACCCCTCAACTCATAGAACTGTTTGAGCATGGATAACATGCTATTCCAGCATGTCTTGGTTGGTATCAGCGAAATCAGAAAATCACAACACCTACCTTTTTTACAATTTCGAAGATTCTCGAAGATTCGATGTAGACAATGTTCGTTGAAGAAAAAAGTGGCAATTTAACAGACGCCACGAACACGGATTTCCGGATAAACTGACACGCTTGATCAAAGCGACGATGGATCGGGTGATGTGCGTAGTTCGAGTTTCAGGGGGCATTCTCGAGTCCCTTCGAAACCCGCAGAGGATTATGGCAAGGTGAGGTCTTTCGTGTCTGCTATTCAACATCGCTTTGGAATGGGTAATACGAAGAGCAGGGATTAACACGAGTGGTACAATTCTCAATAAGTCCAGCTATTTGGCTTCGCCGACGACATAGATATTATGGCACGTAACTTTGAGAAGATGGAGGAAGCCTACATCAGACTGAAGAGGGAAGCCAAGCGGATCGGACTAGTCATCAACACGTCGATGACGAAGTACATGATAGGAAGAGGTTCAAGAGAAGACAATGTGAGCCACCCACCGCGAGTTTGCATCGGTGGTGACGACATCGAGGTGGTAGAAGAATTTGTGTACCTGGGCTCATTGGTGACTGCCGAAAATGATAGCAGCAGAGAAATTCGGAGACACATAGTGGCTGGAAATCGTACGTACTTTGGACTCCGCAAGACGCTCCGATCGAATAGAGTTCGCCGCCGTACCAAACTGACAATCTACAAAACGCTCATTAGACCGGTAGTCCTCTACGGACACGAGACCTGGACGATGCTCATGGAGGACCAACGCGCACTTGGAGTTTTCGAAAGGGAAGTGCTGCGTACCATCTACTATCTACCGTACCATGGTAGGGTGTAGATTGCGGACGGTATGTGGAGGAGGCGAATGAACCGCGAGTTCCAAAAGCTGTTGAGAGAACCATCCATCGTTCACACCGCGAAAATCGGAAGACTGCGGTGGACCGGGCACGTATCCAGAATGTCGGACAGTAACCCGGTGAAAATGGTTCTCGACAACGATCCGACGGGCACAAGAAGCCGAGGTGCGAAGCGTCCAAGATGGATCGACCAGGTGGAAGATGACTTGCGGACCCTCCGTAGACTGCGTGGTTGGCGACGTGTAGCGTCTGTACGTAACCTCAATGACGGATTAGTAGTTCTTCTCCGTGCACTCAGGGGCAGCCAATCAATCATGAACTCGAACGTTGTCGGAGTCAGTGAAAAGTACTTCTGAACTGTCAGAAAAGTTCATGCGACAAGGACCGAATTCATTCATGGCGTCATGCGGTAGTACCTAATGATGCTTACTTGTGCAAAAGTTCATTCATGCGCACATTCAATTGTTTTTGGTGTTTGAGTCTTTAGCTGAGACATGTTGCTGAAGCCTATTCGAAATGTTTATACTGACAGAAAAATTTGAAATACCGAAAATACCGGTCTTTTCCGTTATTAATACCGGAATTTTCGGTATTCAAAATTGACCGGTAATGCCGGTATTACCGGTTTCGGTACTACCGGTTAGACCACCCAAGTCACAATATATGATCGTTGTACAGTGTAGCTTTATAGTATCTCTAACGATTTCCGACAGAAAATCGGAAAGAATGCGGAGTGCTACTTTTGCTATATACCTTTTATGTCTTACCCATTCCATTCTGGTGCTAGCCGTAAGTTTCTCTACCAACTTCTGTATCAGCATCAGGTTTATGAAATGGTCCTGCGGGTGTTGGACAACAGCATATTTAGCGATTGTTCTGGTCGACCGTATAGCAGCCTTAATGCTTCGATTATTTGGGGCACCGCGGACGGTAACAATAGCCGACTTCGTACTGATGCTAATGCCTGGCCTTTTAGACTCCTGTAGACGATCCAAATTTTTTACATTGGTGTATCTACAGGCTTCCTTGGCAATCTCGTAACTTGACATGAACATTGGCCAGTGTTCCGGGCGGCCGGCAAAAACAGGAAATTTCTTAGCTAAGAACTGCTGGGCAGATAGTTACACACTGGTCGGTTGTATTATTACTTAAATTTGAGTAGAATTTGCCCATCTCTGGAATAACTGCCGGAATGCCTGTTCCTTATGTGTTCACCGCGATAGTCTTTTGGATGTTCTTGTCCTTGGTATTGAGCACTAGGATGTACTGAAAGTCGTTCGCCAGTTCCGGTAGGGATGCGGAGCTTCCCGCCTACCCAATTCGTCCCATATTTGCTTCATTTTCTCTTGTTGTTTCTCAATGAATTCTGCCCTTTTCGAAGTTGTTGCGATAAATGTTGTTGTTAGGGAAAACATTCGGGCGTTCCCTTAGCTCCAGTAGCGGTGTAACTCGTACTATTTGCATGCTGATTACAGCGGGAAACGGCAGCATTTTTTGTTCAAAGGTGTTGAAACTGCCAAAAAAATAATTTTATCAAAATCCGAAAACAATTTTTAGATACTAAACCATTTGATGAATTTGAAGTGTTGAACAATAAAAACAAAATATACAAATAATTTATCCGTTTAAGCTATCGTTTTCATGCACATAACCATTCACCATCCACAAATCTGTCCGCACTGTATTTCGCTCACTCCCTCTTTGCGACGACACCACTAGGCCAGGAGAAACACAATCCCTCAACCGATGGAGCACTCCGGTACCGAAAGACACATTCCGTATCAATTATAATTCTTTTTGCTCCTGGCGGTTCGGAGGCCTCCGATGTAGAGGTACCTACGAATTCATATTCGTGCATCCGTGTCTATCTGCCTGCCTTCCTCCCTTCGGATGAGTTCGATTGTGTTCACGAGCAACGTGTAGCGGCACGTGGAAAGCAAAGGGGTAGATGGTAGGCCGGCCAGCCGAAGCAAATGAAAACCAGCATTCGCAGAATAAAAATTCTGTTTGCAACCCCGCTCGCTTCCCGCCTCTTGGCGGAGCTTTCCACGCAGTTCGCAGAACAGCCAGCAACTTTCGCTACAGATCGGTACATAATTCCATTTCGATTCTTCTTGTGATTCGTTTTTTTGCCTGCTGCCACCCACCGAGGACCGTTAGAAAGCTGCACGGCTTCCAAAGGAAAAATCGGGACTGCGACGCCCATAAAAAATACGGTTTGTGCATATTTCTCAAAACAACACAAAAAAAAAATCCTACATGCGAACAAGTACGTAGGGGATGATGGTCCACTATGAAACAAGAAAATTAATCTATAATGGTCCAAAGTTTTGCACGTACACCATGGTTCTCCATATTTTGTTGCAATTGCACCCAACTAGTATGCTATGCGTATGCGGAACATTTTTGAACAATCATACGCAATGGATTGATGGAGCAAACTTATAATAATATCCCATCTATTTACATAATAACTATGTACAGAGATGATGAACTTAAAATTCATTTTAAAAACTCACACTAGAAAAAATAATTCAAAATATATTTGTACAGACTATCTAATTCACACTTATGGAGTAGATGTAGACTTGTTTTAATTTTTCGGTATATTTAAAACTATGACTATAAAAATCCTTTTATGTGTGGTGGGTTTTGTCGTTTCAAGCCACATTCCCCAACTTCTCGACATACCTGCATCGGCCGGCGAAGGTATCGATACTGAAGGCAATCGGAAGCAAACAGGCCGGCAGAATAGATACCCACCTAGGACCCAGGTCCTAGGATATGAAATGTTCGTCGAAGCAACGTGAAAAATTCAGATTTTACCCGGCTACCAATTATTCAACTCCCGCTCCTGCTCGGCAACACATCAGCGCCGGTAAGCGTCGTCCTGCAGTTAGTCATCGACGCCCGGATTTTGGGGGCTTGGAAGGTACATCTTCTGCTCTTTGTTCCAGCGTACGGCAACGGCAGCAGCTCATACATTTCTCATGACGATCCAATTTTTCTAAATTTCACAACTCTAAATTTGCTTCCCTTCTCTTCGGTCGATTTGGACGTTCTCTGGCGTACACGCCGTATCGTTGTTCGTGATCGCGAATGGTTTAGATGCAACCAGCAGCATCGGTGTGGATGTCTGTTTGTTGTATTCTATATTTCATAAAAAGTTTGTACTGGATGCAATTGAACATTTTATAGTTCGAGCTGAATATTTTATATTTGAGTGTGGAATAGCTTCGTTATCCAATTGGTTGGTAGATGAGATTTTAATTTAAAAATGGAAAATAAACTTCATTTTAAAAATGTTTTTCAATTTTTAATTTCTATCATAAGAAATGTTGATTATACAGTATTGTGTTGAAATTGATAACAAATTGAGTTGTAGAGACTAAACAAATAACTTGTCACAATTCTAAAATCGAGCTGAAAGGATGATGAAAAATTTACGGCATATGGCTTCAAATCTCCAAGATTTTACATATCCAAACGCTTTCGGATCTTCAGATTGCACTTTTCGGGGAACCTTGCAATGCGCACTTAAGCGCACCTGTTTCGCAACGTTTTCTAAATATTCTAACGCATTTGCATTGCACCGTGAGCTGAGGTGGGCACTTGTTTGCATTGGTTCTCCTCCCGAATCGCACATTGCATCATCAACCGCAGCCGGCCAAAGCAATTGCACTCTGTTGATGCACACCACCACCACCACCACTTCCCACTTAAGCCTACGGGCCTGGTTCACTGGGTGCGTATTGTTTTACCCCCGGAACCCTGCTCTGCTCCGCCGGATCTCACTGCGGCCATTCTGTTGGAATCCGCAGATAAAGACTGAAGGGCTCCCAGACCCCACTCGGATATTCATGGAGGGAATGGGTAAGAAGCCGAGTTTGGAAAACCGAGAAACCCGAGTATTGAGCAGTCGGATGGTGCGTATGTGCGTTAGCTACCAATTTGCCTCGGCCTCGGTGCAATCAGAATAAGGGTACGGCACTTTTCAAACCGGGGCCGGGTAATGCTCGAATACAAACGAAAGCAATGTCATCGTCGTCGTCGTTATCAACGGGACCCGTTCTCTTAGATGCTCTCCCGGTCCACAGTACGGTTCAGCTGCGGCGTACACTCCGGTCTGCAGGACGATTCCGTTCAGGCTGTGGTTCGTTCTCCAGCACCGAACTGGCAAAATGGGATAAATTTATATAAAATTTATCATTCGAGATTTTGATTTGGGGATTGGCGAATGCTTTTATTTTGTTTTGTCTTGTTGGGAAACGCAAACAATACCGACTGCATGCCGCCACACTCCGTACGTGGTGGGGTGGCTTTTTCCGAACTTTGATATCCGTTGGTTGCGACGACGATGATGATGGTCCGCTCTGTGCGGATTCCGAGTCGGAAGCCTTTGGGCAGCTACCATGACGACGACGACGACAACGGATACGATAAATACGGTGCGTTTTCTGTGCAATTCGCATTTCGGAATGAGCTCATCGCCGGCGACGATGTCGGTTTGGACTGCTTTTGTGGATGGGTACGACTGCATTCTCATTTCTGCATCTCGGTATTTATAAATAAATAAAATGCGTTTCGGTGTGCGTTCGGACTCGGTTGGTGCGTCGATCTAGGAAATGGTTGCGGTTGCTATGCTTGATCTGGCAAAGGACAACTACCAGTGCCCTATGAGTGGGACCGGGTAAAGCGTGGCTTGAGGGATGAAATCTAATGCAAAAGTATCGCCAGGCCGTCGTGGTCAATAATGTGGCGTGGGGTGACGACTGCTATGGAATTCAGATGCTACTACGAGATGCAACGTCAAAAGCTTTGGGATGAAAGATGGAGCAAAATGCCTATTCAGAGAAGGATTTATGGTCGCATCGCGACTTTACTTTCCACTAATTGAGAGATTGAGAGATCGCCAAATTGCTGGCGTATTAGACTTTTCATAAATGTGAGTGCTGATATCTCAATTCAAGATTGATATGAAAATACGTGCTTGAGATCTCCACATTTGACGGCGAAAATGTTCTTCCACAAAAAAAATGTTCTGTTGAGAAAAAGGATCAGTAATAGAACAAACGTAACACGGGAACTCTTCCGGAAATTTCTTCGGGCATTGTTCACAGAATGCTTCAGGAACCCCCGGGAAATCTTAAATTAGTCCTTCTGGGATTTCTTTTGCAAATTCGTCCGGGAAATCAATCGGGAGCTTCAGGGTTTCCGCCAGGAACACCTCCGGAAAATCCTGTGAGGCCAAAATGTTTTAGCGATTTTCCACACGCACTGAGCACTTTTGCGAGCATCACTCGCGCTCAAAATGTTCTAGCGATTTGGATACGCACTGAGCACTTTTATGAGCACCACCCGCACTTTTTTGTAGTTTCATTGTGCATTTTTATTTATTGATATTGATCGGTCCATCCTTTTCCGATGAGGAGTTTAATAATTTGATAAACAGCCAGGTTATCTGATGAATCGAAAAATTAACGTAAAGTCTAAATTATGCCCAGCAAGGAGCGGGGATAAAATAGTACTTACGTGTTGCCCGTAACTAATCAGGGGAAAAACTGGATGTTTTGTAAACGTTCGTAAGTCATGGCCTGCTAACGCTTAATTCAAATTATGCCTTGTTGGCGCGGTTGCGTATGGCAAGTCATGCAAGACGTACGATCGATAAGATACATTGAATTCCGTTTAGAATTCCTCTGGGAATTCCGTTAAGAATTCCTCTGGGAATTCCGTTGGTAATTGGAAATTCATCTGGGATTTTTTCTGGGAATTTCGTTGGAAATTGGGAATTCCTCCGGAAACTACGCTGAGAATTCCACTGGAAATTCCGCTGGTAATTCTTTCGGGAATTCCGCTGGAAATTTCTCCGGGAATTCCGCTGGGAATTCCTCTGGAAAAAGAAGACGTCGTCGAAGACGAAGTACATGATAGGAAGAGGTTCAAGAGAAGACAATGTGAGCCACCCACCGCGAGTTTGCATCGGTGGTGACGAAATCGAGGTGGTAGAAGAATTTGTGTATTTGGGCTCACTGGTGACTGCCGAAAATGATACCAGCAGAGAAATTCGGAGACGCATAGTGGCTGGAAATCGTACGTACTTTGGACTCCGCAAGACGCTCCGATCGAATAGAGTTCGCCGCCGTACCAAACTGACAATCTACAAAACGCTCATAAGACCGGTAGTCCTCTACGGACACGAGACCTGGACGATGCTCGTGGAGGACTAACGCGCACTTGGAGTTTTCGAAAGGAAAGTGCTGCGTACCATCTATAGTGGGATGCAGATGGCGATGGCGGTACGTGGAGGAGGCGAATGAACCCCAGCATGAGCTGCTGGGAGAACCATTTATCGTTCATACCGCGAAATTCAGACGACTACGATGGACTGGGCATATAGCCAGAATGTCGGACAGTAACCCAGTGAAAATGGTTCTCGACAACGATCCGACGGAACAAGAAGGCAAGGTGTGCAGCGGGCATGGTGGATTGATCAGGTGGAAGATGACTTGCGGACCCTCCTTAGACTGCGTGGTTGGCGACGTGTAGCCATTGCCGAGCCGAATGGAGATGACTCTTATATACCGAACAGGCCACTTCGGCCTTAGTCTGAATAAATAATAATAATCCTCTGGGAATTCCGCTGGGAATTCTTCCGGGAATCCCGCTGGGAATTCCTCTGAGAATTCCGCTGGGATTTCCGTTGGGAACTCCTCTGGGAATTTCGTTGGGAATTCTCCTGGGATATCTGTTGGGAAATGCTCTGGAAATTCCGTTGGGAATTACTCTGGGAATTCCCTTAGGAATTCCGTTAAGATCTCCTCTAGAATTTCCGCTGGGAATTCCTCAGGGAATTCCGTTGGGAATTCCTCTTGGAATGTCATTGAAAATTCGTCTGGGAATTCCGCTGAAAATTCCGTTGGGAATTCATCTGGGAGTTCCTCTGGAAATTCCGTTGAGATTTCCTATGGATGTTTTGTTTTGAATTCTTACGGGTATTTTAATGAAAATTCCTCTTTGAATTCCGATGAAAGTTCTTCTGAAAATTCCGTTGGGAATTCCTCTGGGAACTCCGTTGGGAGTTCCGATGGGAATTCCTTTGAGAACTCCCCTAGGAATTCCTTTGGGAATTCCTCTAGGAATTCCGTTGGGATCCCTCTGAGAATTCCGTTACGAATTCTTCCGCGAATTCCGTTGGGAACTCCTTTAGGAATTCCTCTTTGGGATCCCTCTGAGAATTCCTTCGGGAATTCCGTTGAGATTTCCTCCGGGAATTCCGTTGGGAATTCCTCCGAGTATTCCATTGGGAATTCCTCCGGGAATTCCGTTTAGAATTCCTCAGGGTATTCCGTTGGGAATTCATCCGGGAATTTCGTTGGGAGTTCCTTTGCGAATTTTGTAGGGAGCTCTTCCGGGAATTCCGTCGGGAACTACTTCGGAAATTCCGTTGGGGATTCTCCCGATAATTCCTTTGGGAATTCATTCAGGAATTCCCGTGGGAGTTTGCCTGGGAATTCCGTTGAGTATTCTTCCAGGTATTCCGTTGAGAATTACGTTGGGAATGTCTTTGGAAATTCCGTTGGGAATTACTTTGGGAAATCCTTCAAGAATTTCGTTGGTATCTCCTCCGTTTCAAGAATTCCGTTGGAAATTCCTTTGGGAAATCCTCCGGGAAGTCCGTTGGGAATTCCTTCGGGAATTTCGTTGGTAATTCTTATGGGAGTTTCCTCCGGGAATGCCGTGGAAAATTCTGTTGGGAATTCCGTCGGAAATTCCTCTGGGAATTCCGCTGGGAGTTCCTCCGGGAGCTCAATTTGGAATCCCTCCAGGAATTCCGTTGGGAATCTCGTTGGAAATTCCTTTGGGAAATCCGTTAGGAATTCCTCTGCAAATTTTGTAGGGAGTTCTTCCGAGAATTTCGTTGGGAATTCATCCACGAATTCCTTTGGGAATTCCGTTGAGTATTCTTCTAGGTATTCCGTTGAGAATTACGTTGGGAATCTCTTTGGGAATTCCGTTGGGAATTACTTTGGGAAATCCTCCAAGAATTTCGTTGGTAACTCCTCCGTTTGGATTTCCTCTTTTTCTCTGGGAATTCCGTTGGGAATGCATTCAGGAATTCCGTTGGGAGTTTTTCTGGGATATCCGGTGAGTGTTGCTCCAGGTATTCCGTTGAGAATTACGTTGGGAATTCTGTTGGAAATTCTTTCGGGAATCCCGTTCGTAATTCCTCAGAAAATAGCGTTGGGAATTCCTTCGTGAATTCCGTTTGGAACTCCGTTGAGATTTCCGTTGTGAATTCAGCCAAGGATTCTAATGAAAGTTCCTTCGAGGATTCCCTTCGGAATTTTTCCGTTGATTCCTCCTAGAATTCCGTAAAGAATTCCTGCGGGAATTTCATTAGGGAAATCCTTTGAGAACGTTAGGATAGAAATTTTGTTCGTAATTCATTCAAAAGTTTGAATCCATCCTGGAATTCCGATGGGAAATCCTCCGAGCATTCCGTTGGGAATTTTGTTGGGATTTTTTTTGTAACTTCATACATCTTCTGGAAAATTCGTTTAGATTTTGATTTTTGAGTATTCCGTTGGGAAATCCTTCGAGAAATTCGTTGACGATTTCTTCGATATTTTCCGTTGGTAATTTATTTTTCATTCATTCGTTGCCATTTTTTTTTCGGAAATTCCGTTGGGAATTTCTCAGAAAATTTCCTCCGATAATTCCATCTTGAATTCTTTCTGGAACTATGTCGAGAATTCCTCCAAGAACTCTGTCGAAAATTTCTGCAGGAGTTCTGTCCAGATTTATTCCGCAAATACTGTGGTAATTTCTCCGGGAATTTGGTATCGTCAATTTTTTTATTAATAATGTTGTTGTTGTCAAAAATATCTTGTTCAAATGCTTATGTTTATGCTTCTATTGATGTTTCATCCAACCCACCTCCTTGACTTCCCATAGACTTTTAGGACATACTTTTGCTTCCAACCATTATTCTTTTTACAGCAATTTGAACCAGATCCAATTAATCATGTTGAAAATGGTTGACAATTTCAGTTTCTATAAGCTTGTGAATTATTTGATTATCTATGAATATGGTCGTTGAACAACAAGTGCCTGAAAGTTTCTTCAAAAATTGATAGGCACAACAGAGTGTCAACTGGGAGGTTGCTGTTTTTTATGGCCTTCTCAGACCAATTTAGTCAAAACGACTAGTTTTGTTTTGCCCGACGTTTCGGCCCGTATATTTGGCCTTTTTCAAGGATGAAACTGTCTGTCGTTTTCCGTTGCTTGATTTGCCGTTTGTCATATAAGGAGAGGTTTTTGTAATCAGTTGAAACATTCAGTGGGAACGTAGGGACAAAACAACAAGACGAGATAGCCTAGGGCTGAAAGTCTCGATAATAAAGACAAAAAAAAATCTTTTTAAAACACTGCAATTGCACACGATTTGCACAACAATCATAGGGCAAAAGAAAACTAATAAATATAATAAATAATAAATAAGACTAAGACACATCAACTCAGTCGAGACGAGTCAGCCTTGGGCTGAAAATCTCGATAATGAAGACAAAAAAAAAGACATCAACTCAGATTTGGTGCAATGTAGTGCATCTCTAGAAAAGTTCTCCAACCAGCATCACAGGTAAAACAAAAAGTGCAAAGTAACTTTTCTCCATACTTCATACTTTTTAACTCAATAAATCGCCCTATTAATTTATTTATGTTCGAATTTCCTGCTTGGTCATCGCCTGCCAGAGTGCGTACGTTCTCTAAGAACTTCATCAGGCCCACGACCAGCAAGGTGGCTGATGCCGACCGACATTTCACAATCTCACAGCCCTCTCTCTGTCTCTTTCTAACCAGAATAGCTACAAATAGCAAGCAGCGAACTCGGTGAAAGCGCATCACTCAAGCTCCCACCGCACTGCATCTCCGGAGTTTGGCCGACATAAGTTAATTAATTCAAGGTACATTTATTATTTAATTAGTGTAGACCGATAAGTAAAGGAAATACTTCGTCATTTAGCTATTATCTTAATACGGATCGGTCACCGATGCGTCCGCTGTTGTGTTCCCCCGTCTATTGTGGCTCTAATAGATTGAGGAGATGACATTATTATGTATGAAGGCAGCGAATGCTTAACAGGAATTTAAACTCATCCCCGAGATCAATAATTCCTAGCGGCATCCAATCTAGCATAAGGGGATGTGCTTCGCAAACCAGTAAGGCTGCAAGGATTATGCAGCCTCCATATGCTACCCATCGACGAGTGCATGTTGCACATCCACCAAGCAGGATACCAACTGGGATGTCATGGACGTAAATTGACCGACTTGTTAGCCACAGCGCATTCCTCAGATCGGCAACCCAGTGCGTTTTTCCCGGCGATCCACCGAGCATGGTTTGTTCACGGGACATGCATATATCTTTTTTTTTTGTTTGGGCGATGTATTGCAAGGCCGAATTCCACGTCGATGACATTTCGAATGTTTACGAATGCAATTTGAAACTATTTGTCCGCGGAGTGGTTCGTCGTGGTGCACCGATGGGGTAACAGGAAAAAAAAACTCGATACAGTACATATACTGCTGAAAAGTCCATTCCATGGAAGGTACCAAGTAAATTGTTCACCACGGAAGCCTGTTGGATGTTGGTCACGCGTGATCGACGATTGCAAATATGCAGTTTAACACATGAGCGACCGGAGGTGCAATCCTGCTGACCACGTGCCAAATTACCCGCCAAATTTGCTATCACTTTATCAATCAACACAGAGGAGGTTTTTTTCAACGCCGCTCGCACCACCGTCGCTTTTACGAGTGCCAATTCGTTTGTGCCGGTTCGGAGGAGGTGGTCAGTTGGAAAAATGTGCACCGAGTGGGTGTTTGCTTGTTCGCGAGAGAGTGCCACTGCACCGAAATGCAGTTCAACGCTCACCCCGCTCCATTCAATTCGCCGGAATCAATTGGTGGGAAAGTGCATTTCGGGGATCAGGTTTTTGAGCTTCTGATTCTGGCACGCGCCACGCGCCAAAACCGGGTTGAATGCGTTGTGTGTTGGGTCCGGTTGGCCCCACCCACTACCGCGCACTGCACTTTTGCCAATGCAGCTTACCTGGTCGGATCGATGGCTTTCATTGACAACATCGCGCCGTGGTGGTGCAGACCAACACGGGTTTGGTGTCACGAGTGTAGGCACACAAATACCGACCCACACCCCATCCCGGACAGAGATATGGACTCCACTGCTGGTTGACTGACTGCCTCACGCTTTCGCAGACTGTTTGCCTTCATGGGAAGCGAGAGGTTTGGGGAGTTGCAATTTGCAATCGGCGATTGAGTGTCCTCAGCGCTACAAATGTAGGGCAATTAGGGATGTGCATATAGCAGCCGTCAGCCGGATTTTGAAGGGGTGGGATGAATTTCACTTTCATTCGTATGGGCGATGAGGCTGTGCATTATTTGGGAATGAGAGGATACACATTTGGGCTGTTCTTGGCGAGTTTCGCGATGATAAATGTGAATGTAAACAAAACCGAATGTTGCATAATTTTGCTATCTGAAATATTTCCGCTGCGAAACTCAACACGTGTTTTTTGTGTGGTTCAGATCAGTATTATTATTATTATTTGTCTCAGACGTTCAATCAGATCAGATGTTTGAACATTGTACATTGCGTCTGGGTGTATCGTAAATGTGGGTGGGTGTAAACATCTCACACATGTTGCACCTTGAAGACTGCTTATAGGTTTTTCATGTATTCTAGTAAGCATATGCGGTATTTCGAAAAATTTCGTTTCAGTTGGTTCGAAACGAAATTCCGCGGAATTTCGCGGAATTTTAGCATGGCGAAATCGCATTTCATGATTTCGTTTCGTTTCGTAAAATTACAAAAATTTCGCTAGAAAAAACTAGCTTCTAACGAAATTTAACGGAATTCCGCGGAATTTCGAAACAAATTTAAACTTAAACCATTATTTATATTATCAAAAAATTTGGTTGCGCCGCTAAGCAACGCTTACTACATAACCCCATTATTAGTCGACAAATACGTATGCAGTTTTCTTTTATAGAACGTCTTCAGTGTTTCCAAGTTTCAAATTTATATTTTGTGATATTTTTTACTATTTGTACAATATGAATGCGGAATCGATCGTGTTGCTGCTGGTCATGGGACGGCATCTTGTAGATGCTGATCACGCCAGCTAGTGTGGGAGAACGCGAAGTGATAAAACTAATGCCTGCAGCGAAGAGCATAGAATTATATAGTGCGGGATCAATCGTATTGTAGAAGCTTATTAAACGAAGCACATTGAATTGTGTTGGATTGATTTAAAACACAGTTTTCGTCTTCATGATTTCAAAATAACTTTGTTTACAATAAATATTCAGTCGCTTACCTAGGGGCTTCACATGAATTACCTTCTCTACTAACCAACGATTCCTTTCCCGTAGCGCTCACGGAGATGCAGAGCATTCCTCGGTATTTTGTAACAGCGGTTCTCAACCTGGGGTACATGTACCCCTGAGAGTACTTTCGCCGGGCCCAGGGGGTCCCTCGGACGAAATGCTTAATGCGGATGAATAACAATTTTAATCCAAACTTATTGATAAAGTTTTGTATTTTTTATTTCTAAACTTTGTCTTGTACATAATAGGGTAAAAGATGTATTTTGGACCACCCTTACGGGGGCTCTTATTTTGGACCACCAAGAGGAATTTGCACTTAGTGGTCCTTCGAACTGTTGGTCCAAAATACCACCCTTATCCTATGCATGGCGATCAGTAAATCATGACCTATTGAATCCTGTCCTTCACAACCAGTACAATGGATGAAGAGATGTGGGATAAAAGATCAAAAGGGCAAAACCTCGAATAAACAAATTTTAAAAATCTTCTATGCAATCTACCGGGTCAAAACAGAATGTTGAATAATATGTTAAGAATATGATTCTAGACTCTACAGATTCGAAAGACTCCATTTGAAAGACATGAAGACTTTTTCCCGAAAAGCCCAGTTGCTTCGTTGCAAGAGAATTGGAAGCATCCTTCTTCGCTTCTCGGAAGCCTCCTTGCAAGCAGCTCGGAAGCCTCCTTTCATTTTAAGATGTTCAAAAACTTTCTTTTAAGAGACCCGGAAGCCAAGCTTTTTTTTTTCTAGAAATTTCCTTTTATTTCTGCTTCTTTTAAAAGCCTCGGATCTTTTCAAGGCGCTCGGAAGAGATTTTTGAACAGGATCGACTGCCTCATTTTAAAAGGCTCGGAAGCCTACTCAAGAGGGTTGGAAGCCTCCTTTATAGAGGCCCGGAAATCTTCTTTAAGGCTTTTTTCTTTAAACTTTCTTTTTTTTCTTTTCTCCTTCTTTTAAAAGGCTCGGAAAGCTCTTTTCAAAAGGCTCGCTAGGCCTCTTTCTAGAGCCTCGAAGCCCTCCTTTAAAAGGGTCGGAATTCTTCTTTCAAGATGCTTGGAACCGTAGTCTCGAAAGCATCAGAAGCCTCCTTTCAAGAGGCTTGGAAGCCTCCTTTCAAGAGGCTTGGAAGCCTCCTTTCAAGAGGCTCGGAAGCCTCCTTTCAAGAGGCTCGGAAGCCTCCTTTCAAGAGGCTCGGAAGCATCTTTCAAGAGGCTCGGAAGCCTTCAATAGTCGAAACATTCCCTACAGTCAGTCCCCTGATGTAAGAACTTAATTTTAATCGGGAAGTTTAAAAAAATGAAAATTTCAGAAACATTTATGGAGAGCCATATATTCCGTTAGATTTCAGGTCCATTTTTGATATACTTGAAGAGCTACGACTATTTTCATTTACAGCAAAAAAAATCATAGGGGGTATCTCAATTAATGCAAAAGTTCGAAGGGTACCTCTCAAGAAAATGGTTCAGAACCGCTGTTTTATAACAAACTAATTTTCCTCTCTTAATCCTAAATTGACTGGACGTGACCAGCATCGTTATTGGTCATGATTTGGAAACTCCGAAGCAAGTATACAATAAGAATAACTTTTTTGTATCCCAAGAATATTATTTAATTGGTGAGCTATGCATATTTGCTGTTTTTCGGACAATCATGATTACAGTACAGTTAATCAAGCTAAGCTCTTGTTTAACTATTTCCACAATATGTAAGGAACATTGAAGATATGTGGACATTTCTAGATTTTCGCATGGAATTTGCAAAAAAAATCCAGGACGGGTTGAAATATCATTAAAATTGCTGAAAGTTCTTTACTTATGATTGCTTTTAGCTCATACTGACTAAAACAGCTGTTCTCATATGCCAAGGACACACAGACAATAGCTCAGTTCGCCGAGCTGATTGTATATAAGACTATGGGTCTGTGAAATTCAATCTGAAGTACATATCTTTGTGCATTTTAGAAAGGTGCACAGCATTCTTCTAGTGAGCAAATGTAAGCTATATATGTGTAGACGAATAATAAGAAGGAATAAGTTTTGGCTGTTACGCACTTTTCAAATATCAATTCTTTATCTGTGTATGCGCCTGACAGATGTGGATACATAATTGAGTATCCCACTAAATAAAAAAATAAATTTAAGCATTAATTTTCTAATTTTGAATTAGCTCAATACTATAAAACCACGCTGACAAGACAGTATGAAGTATGCTTCAGCATAATTACATTATTCTTAAGTGAACTAAGGTTTTGAACGAAATTTGAATCCGTATATGAAAAATCCCACAATTTCTATATTTTTTTATACTTTCTGATATGAAAGTGGCATAAATGCTGGGTTATTGCCTTATCACCAATAATGGTATATGCGGCGAGAATGCGGTGATTTATCACAGACTGCCTCTTCTGTTATTATAATAGACTTATACTGCCGTTATACGCATAATTGTCCCATGTATATAGGGAATCCCAGCAAACATGGGACAAATATGCGTATAACGGCAGTATAGTCTTCAAAAAACTGAATTCCGAATTGAGTACATAATGTGAAACCAATTAAATAAAAAATTCCGCGGAAAAAAAAAATTGAAATTTCGTTTCGTTTCGAAAAATTTCGAATCAAACGAACCTTGATTTCGTTTCGTTTCGAAGTTTCGAAAGTAAATCCATATTTCGTTTCGTTTCGATCCGAATCAACATAGACATTTTAAATTTCGTTTCGTTTCGTTTCGTTAGGAAAAAGTGTGTTATCGCATACCCTTATATTCTAGTCTTTAATATTTGTAAAAATGATTGTGGCTTTGCAGATATGCGTTTTGATGGTACCCGAGGGACGTTTTTCAGCATCAGACTGAAGTCAATTGTGAGATACTGAAGATGGCCTTAGTGTTGGGGTCAAGATATATGGTTACGGTCAGATAGAAGATGTATGTAGAATTGTGCTACCCGGAATTGCCAAAACCTTAGGAGATTCTTGGTCAATAAGGGGTTTTATTAGCTGTTGAATCGAATGTTGTTTTCTATAATGAACTGTCATCTACTTAATATAAAAGCGATCATCAAACACAGGTGAATATAGAGTTAAGGAGATAAAACTTCGGCACATGCTACAGGATTTACATCGGACTAGAAAACATATTAAGTCGCAGCACATAAAAATAGAATTTTTACTGTATGATCATAACTTTTAATGTTTCTTACCGCGTATCAAATAATCCTATTTTGATAAATTTACGATATTTTGGGGTGCAGAAAACATGGAATAGGATAAATAAATTAACTAGCTTGTTATTACGTTTGATACTGCTCCCTCTTTTATCCCATCTTTCAAGGATTCAAGATTAATATTTTCAAGATTTGGACAACTCATCTGATTCTAAACAGGATATTTTGGACCCGATTTTGGAGAGAACAATTTATTCCAAAACAAATTGTGCTGATGAAAGGACCAGGACAAGCGGTGAAAGATGTATTTTTCAAGCGCGGAAATCTGGTGAGGAAATTCCATTACATCTATTTTTCTATTTTTATTGAAACTGCATGATTATATACATATAAAATAACCATCAGGGCACCCGATTGAAGCGATTTGGATAGGAAGAGTGGAATCGCCAACTTCCTATTGTTGACATCTCGTGGATAAAGGGCGGCCTCTTCTCCCCATCTACTGGGAAACGAGGGCTAGATTATAATATTGCATGTACGAACTTTCTTCTAGAAGGAGATTCTCTATTTATCCCGTGGATTCGCATAAGCGTCTTTGCTTATGGAACCACCCCACCCATTTTTGGCCCTTCATACAGGAGTCTGATGAAATACAAACAATAGCATAATCATGATCAAATCGTTTGTCAGATATGGCCAATGCTATCGGCAGGTGCCTTGCTACAATAGATGGTAGTATCATCATCATCATCATCATCATCATCAGACGTTTAATCAGATCAGTATGTTTATTGTGAAATGTTTGGAAAATACAGTCGCCTCTCCACATCTCGATATTGAAGGGACCATCGAGATAGGGAGAGATCGAGGAATAGAAGGAAAATTGAAACGGCTGCTAGATCCAAAAAAGCTCGTTGCTATGAAAAGCGACAACAAAATAAATGTCATATCTTGTTGTTGATTTGTTTGTTATTGTCCACAGATGGTCTAGTAGCCAAAAAAATGAACATATCGACATAAGGAGAGTGAATCTAGAACAAAATATGATCAGAACACATCGAGATAGAGAGATATCGAGATAGGGAGGTTATCGAGATGTAGAGTGCCCAAATGTATGTAGATTGAAGGGACTGTGGAAACCATCGACATAGGGAGAGATATCGAAATACAGAACATCTTGATGTAGAGAGTTAACTGTAAAATTAAATGGCTCAATAGGTTGTGAACATCGCATAAATTTGAGGATCATATTATCGAAGGGCACTTTTGGTTTAAATATAAGAACTACTCGCATATTCCAGGTCGCTCGTTCCGCCAACAGGGATTGAATCCTAAAGATAAAGTGCAAGTCTCTCACTTATCATATCTGTATACATATACGATATGTGGCTTACAGCGAGAAACATTTTTCGCAAGCTGTCATGATAGAAAACTGATTCGGGATGTTATACCCCATGATAAATTTCTTTTAGAAAGCTCCAAATGCGGGGAGTACTGGCTCTGATGATGCATTTCAACTTGTTCTACACAGCTGTGCAGTAACCAACACGAAAGGAGCGAAAATTATTTCATTTACCTTCATTTACCACCCCGTCGACAAGTATTTAGCGCAGTATTTTCCGCCCAAACAGTCCGAGAATTCGATAGTCTGTATCTTATAACGTCCATGCTTCATGGCCGTACAGGGCGTTTGGACGAATCAACGATGTATACAGAGCTAGTTTTGTCCGTGTCTGTAAGCTCCGAGACTCATATTCTACTTTCATTCGCAAAACGTCTTTTCACCTCTCGGTTAACGTCATTATCACATATAGCGAGTGTTGCAAGACATATGAATTCGTCGACAACCGCAAATCCCATACCATCCATTTCCACCTCGGGACCAACACCGTTTGGACTGCCACGTTCTTTGCCAGCCACCAGGTTTTTAGTTTTGACAGAGTTTATGATCAGCCCTACTCTATCAGTCTTCCGTTTAAAAGGCACGAAAGCCTCTTCCACTGCTTTGCGATCTACACCAATGGTTTCAATGTTATCCGCAAACCAAGGAGCTTGAAAGACTTGTTAATGATGGTTCTATTTCTTTGCACACCAGAACTTCATATTGCACCTTCCAGTTGAATAGCAAATTTGAAATCAACTAACAGATGATGAGTCCGCAAATTGTATTGTAATTTATCAAGGATTTGCAGCAGAGTAAACATCTGCTCCGTTGTTGATCGTCTTTCGCGAAAACCGCTTTGATTTTCGCCGACAAAGGTGTCCACAAACAGAGGCCATCAAGCTAACTCGAAGGCATTTTTTCTCCCTCCCAAATCGTGTCAATCACTTGGTGGATTCGTTCATCCGACCGGGATTGCGTCCTTCCCAGCGGCCTTGTCGTTCTTCAGCTCCCGAACAGCTTTTCTCACTTCGTCTAGCGTTGGTACATTTTAGTCATACCCCCGTTTCTCACGCCTTTGGAGTTTTTTCTCAGCTGCTCTTAGTTCTTTCAATTGTGGTACTAAGTACCTCTGTTACTGTTGTTTTGACCACCTCGTGGAATTGTTGCCACAATGCGTTCAAATATTGGAACTTAATAGACTGAACATGTATTCTGAATTCCGTACGAGCGAAACAGTGATAAAACCAGGCCAATACGACAAAAAATGACGAAATGGCAGTGATTTAATTTTTTTCCTTCACTCAGGCCGATACGGGTTAAGCCCAATAACATTTGTGATTTGAAATTATAAATATATATAAATTAGATTCTAGGTAATTAACCCCTGGTAGTTGTCTACAACAGTTGATCAAGATGGTTGGATAACAATCAAAATTCGTTCCTAAATTCGGGGAAAACCTGCAGGGTATTGACAGGCTATTGCGCTTCGGCACACCCTTCTACAGCCAAAATCTCATCTTCAAATGCAATTTTAGCTAGCTCAATGCGACTATGGGAGAATTTTGGCAAAATATTGTTTCAAACTTTAGTTTTTTTAGACAGAGCCGAGAATAAGCCCAGTCGGGAGTACCATCCGTAACCGTATTGCTCTTCTGACAACTTCTCCAAAAATAGTTTCATTCAATCGTTTTTGTTTCTGTGTAGAAATGGTTTTTAATCTCTACTACTAATATAATCTTAACAAGAACAGGGCCAGATTTAGCCGCCTGGATGTCCGGGGATAACAATTTGTGGGACACCTGCTTGTACCCTAATATGTATATTTGTTTATTTGTTTATTTGTTGTATTAAGTTCGACTGACTTTGTGTAGCTTTATCAAACACACTTAAAATCTATTGACTTATAAACATCCACATTACAACAATTCCATACAAAGATACATTCCATACAAAGAGGGTGCGGATGGTCTATCGAGTAACCAGTTTGGCTTCCGAAAGGGTAAGTCGACCGTAGACGCTATCTTGTCGGTTACCAAATCCGCGGAGATAGCTATCCAGCATAAGAGGAGGGGAGTTCGCTATTGTGCAGTAGTGACTCTCGACGTGAGGAATGCTTTCAATAGTGCCAGTTGGGCAGCTATTGCAGATGCGCTCCTGCGTCTTGGAATTCTCGAGTACCTGTACAAGATTCTCGGAAGCTACTTCCAGAATCGAGTTCTGGTATACGACACGGAGGCGGGTCGGAAGTTGCGTTGACATACCCTCGGGGCTTCCGCAAGGTTCCATACTGGGTCCGGTGTTATGGAACGTCATGAACGACGGTGTCTTGAGGTTGAAGCTCCCGGTGGGCGTGGTAATCGTCGGCTTCGCTGACGATATTACGCTGGAGGTCTACGGCGAATCGATCGAAGAGGTGGAGTTGACTGCAGCCCACTCGATCGCAATTGTGGAGGAGTGGATGAGTTCCAGGAAGTTGGAACTGGCTCACCACAAGACTGAGGTGGTTGTTGTTAACAACCGAAAGTCGGAGCAACAAGCGGTGATAAGGGCAGGCAACTGCACGGTCACCTCTGAACGCTCCATCAAACTCTTGGGGGTAATGATCGACGATAAGCTCACCTTTGGTAGCCACGTCAATTACGCCTCCACAGCTATAGTGGCATTGTCCCGGATGATGTCCAATAGCTCTGCGGTTTATGCCAGCAAGCACAAGCTTCTGGCTAGTGTCGCTCTTTCCATACTGAGGTGTGGGGGCCAGCTTGGGGCATGGCCCTGCGTATTAACTGCTACAGAACGAAGTTAAAAAGTACGTATAGGCTCATGTGCCTAAGAGTTGCGAGCGCGTACCGTACCGTGTCGCACTTTGCGTCATCACCGGTATGATGCCTATTGACATCGTTATCGGTGAAGACATAGAGTGCTTCGAAATGCGCGGCATGAGAGGCATCCGTAGGAATGTCAGGTTGGCCTCAATGGTCAAATGGCAGCGTGCGTGGGACAATTCCACTAAGGGTAGATGGACACATAGGTTGATACCGGACATAGGTACGTGGGTCAAGAGGCGCCATGGGGAAATCACTTTCCACATGACCCAGGTCCTTACAGGTCATGGTTGCTTCAGGCAGTATCTACACCGGTTCGGACACTCGGCCTCGCCCGAGGACTCGAGGAATGGCTAGTTCAGGCGCAAATAAGAGGTGGTCCAAGGCTTCGGAGTCGGCTTCATGGATCATGCCGGTGCTCTGTGGTCGAACTCGATCCTTTTATCGAACAAGTAACCGCGCCAAGAACAACATGGTATCGTCGCTTTCGCGGCGTCGGTCAACCGGGCGAGTTCCGAGCCCGAGGACGGAAAGGGGTGCTCGTCAAGGCTGGGGCAGTTTCAAACTTTAAGCTTGCATCATAGTGGAAAGGTAAATGCTGTAGCTTTGAACCGCTATACATACATTTACTGGGGTAGGGTAAAATACGGAATTGGCAAATTCGATTATTGTTAGCAACCCTGATAACAATTTTGTAGTCCAGCAAATATACACCACATATAAACATAATTTATATCATTTCTTGTTTATCATTTAGGGGAACTGTCCCGATATCCATCTCACTGAACATTTATTCATCTCATCGCTAAACAAAGAAATACGGCACCAATGCACTATAAGAAATTCTCATACAAATGGGCGGCCAAAAATATTTTTTCAATGAAAACTGTTTCTATGGAACATATCAAGACAAAATTTCCAAAACGACTTATCTGCTTTTTGACGACTTATGACGATTTGACGAAACTGATAGCTCTCCCACGCAAACCAACACCATAAACAGGTAGCGGAAACCTTCACCTACCTGTTGATGGTGTTGGTTTGCGTGGGAGAGCTATCAGATTCGTCAAATCGTCGTTTGAATCTTTGTTTACAAAAGCAGATAAGTCGTTTTGAAAATTTTGTCTTGATATATTATGTGAAGGAATATTTAAGAACCCTTTTTTAACCCTTTAAAGGCCATCGTTAACCCTTCAAAAAATGTCACCGGCGAAAAAAAAAATTTTTTTTTCAATTTTTTTTGGGCATTTTTTTTTGTTTGTTTCCAATACAGCTTGCATAAAATAGCAAACAACCATATTTCTAGTAATAATGTTGTTCATTTTCTAATCATTACGAGGTATAGAGAACAAAAACCACAATTTTCAAGAAAACTTTGATTGCAGCGTTCTCGTAAAAGCGCAAATATGCGCAAACAAATCACTCACTAAAAGGTGGTACTAGGGTTATATTTCAATCCTCAATTTACAGATGAGGGGACATTTGGGGACATTAGGTTTGCGGGACCATTTTATAGCGAAGAATTATGATAGTTTAAGTTTTTCATCTACAATTTTTTGATATTAATCTTTGCGTGCAAAATAAACCAAATCATCAAATAGTTTTCACCTTTGTAATGGTATGTAAAACTTTAAATTTGGAGAAAAATTGACTTCATAACATACAAATCAAAGTAAGGAACGGAGGCTGATAAAAATAGCTTTTTTCACTGCGCCAGCCCATATCTTTTGACTTAATAAACATAACGCTTCAATATTTTCCGTTTCTCTTATCTAGGGTATATACATTCATATGATATATAAATTAGACAAATAGGAGATAGTTAATTTTTCGATTAATGGCCACCCCATAGTGCATAGTTTCCCAAACTGTGGGTCCCGACCCCCAGGGGGGTCGCGAGCGGATTGTTGGTGGGTCGCGTAGAACAAATATTAATTGCAGCTCGAATGCCGAACCTTTCGATCATTTTTTTCAGGAACAAAATTTCAAGTTCAAACCGCATTTTATTTTAAATATTCATCACCACGCTATTTTAGAAAACATTTATGCCTAAAAGCTGTCCCCTTAATGAAGTAAAATAAAAACGCTTACATTTTGACAAACAATATCATGTTCGTCATTTTTTGCATTTGTACATGTAAGGTAACGTGAATATATTTATGTGGAAAAAGCCGAAACAGATGACATTCAGATTCAATTAATGCTTAATACTACTTGATAAAATGCATTTTTTCATAGCTGGGTCACGAGACATATAGAATTGTGCTACGTGGGTCGCATACCCAAAAGTTTGGGAAGCTCTGCCATAGTGCAATGACGTCGCTTCTATTTGTCAACTGCTGAAAAAAAAATAACAAAATAATAAACAAACCAAATTCTTTTCCTTTGCTTTGTTTTTGATGGGATGAATATCGGTGCCATGAGATGAAGTCTAGGAGCAATTCCCCTATCATTCCCCTATTTTTCGACCACATAAACCGGTCGGCCAAATTAACTTTCATTTCGCCTAAAAGCCATTATCGGATAAATGACCTTTTCGGCCAAATGATAGTTTGGGCCTTTCAGCAAATGCCTTTTTTTTGTTAAATACTTTACAAAGTAAATTTTGTAAGTCATGCACCTGATTTCAATGCAAATTTAGCTTAGTATAAAAATTTCCATGATTCTTGATTATTAGGTTTGTATTTCATGTGCACATTGCCTTATTGTGATTGATATAGGAAAAGATTATATTCGATGTTAATAATTCCAAAAGCAAATGTGAATGGAAAAATATCTCAGTTATCACCTCTGTATACATTTACGATATGTAACATATCGTGAGAGACTTTCGTAAGCTCTCATGATAAAGAACTGAAGTTGGGGGGATCTACTCCATGATCAATTTCTTAAAAAAAAACTCCATTTCAACTTGTTTTACACAGCCCGGTGGCATCCTTATCTCACACAATAGGTTTGTTTTGCAGCTAACATTGCGCAACCGTATCCCACTGACAGTTCTGTATCCTAATGAAAATCAGATGTGATGTTTGTAAACAAAACACATACTATCATTAATTTTACACTGAGATGTTGGCTACAAAAACATAGCGTCGTGCAACCGATCTGGTTTTACACAGCTGGATGTTTAAAATATGATCCCCAACACAAAATGTGCAAGAACAAAGCGTTTAATTATCACTTCTCGGTGTGGCCCGCCTATACGATTCTGTTTTTTTTCGCACTTGTATATAAGTTTGATAAACTTGTTTTTATAGCTTGTAATGATTCGTAACAGTTTTGTTTCTCTTTTATCGTAGTTTGTTATCCATTGAGAGCGATTTCTGCAAACTAACGGGCTTGGTGGTCATATGGCTACCGCTTCTGCCTCATACGCAAGAGGTCGTGGGTTCAATCCCAGGCCCGTTCCATTTCTCCTACTTTGTATCTTAAATATATTTCTCATGTTCTAGCAATCGCTAGAACTGGAAATGAGCTTTTATACCGTATCCGTCTTCTATCCCCGTACCTACAACTTGATTAGTTCTAGCAGGTAACTGTTAGAATTCGAAATGAGCATAAAAACTCGTTTCGGCATCCAATTAGAATACATCTCCCTTTCATTACTATCACATTGGCAACCCGTTAATCAACTCTGCCATAGAACCCTAACCCCCAGATTCCAATAAAATTCCGCAGGAACTCGTAGCGAGTGCAGAGGTGTTTTCGGCTTGCAGTGGGCGAGTGACTGCATCATCAATTCCTTCCCATCCCCGATGACCGTGAGGACGTGGCCAGCGCCGTTATCGACCATCCAAAATACTAGAACTCTCGGACTGTGCACATTGAGGTTGGAGAGCAAATCCCATGCTTCCATCCACTGGTTCCCTGTGCAATTGCGATTGTTCGGTTGATCACGGAGTAGCAACTACGAAATGCACGGTCATCATGCTCATGGTCATGCTCATGCTCATATTGAGAGCGATTTCTGCAAACCCTGGTTAGAAAGAATTATTTTTTCATGAAAGTAATCAAAATATCGATGTTCGATATTTCGGTTTAGTTTTTTACCGAACCAGATCAGTTGAAAGCAGTCGACTAGTCGTTCGCTTTCAAAAAAAAAAAAAAAAATTGAATATAAACCGATTATTCGGTAATTTAAACATCTTTCAACGAATAAGAATAAATCGGGAATGATTTGCAATTTGGGCGTAGATTATTTTGTAAACAAGCATTGTTTCATTAATTTTGGCTGTGCATTATAGTGATTCAAATTTTGACTTTTTCGCTCCCCTTAAATGATGATAATTGTAGTTTTGATAATCCTCCTAAATGTATAGCTAATTTGGTTATTTGACTGAGCTCGCACAGAAATTATTTTAGAAATCGTCAGTTATGTGAAAATACGCTTCGTGAGGTGGCTTGATATAATCAACCTGTTGATTAGATTGAGAAGACGTTTGGCAGAAAGACATTTGGCCAAATGCCACTACGCCGAACAAACCGAAGCCCGAAACCCATCTGTCCGAAAGGGTTATTTGGCCGAAGGGCCATTTGGCCGAAAGGGTCAATTGGCCGAAAGGGCCATTTGGCTGTATAAGACATTTGGCCGGACAGGTCATTTGACCGAATAGGTCATTTGAAAGGTGAGAAATGAGTAGTGAGAAGAGAGAGAAAAGCCGTTTGGCCGAAACCGTCATTAGGCCGCAAGGGTAATTTGGCCGAAATGGTTGTGTGGTCGAAAGGGTCATTTGGTCGAAAGGGTTGTGTGGTCGAAAGGGTTCTTCTTCTTATTGGAATTACATCCCCACACTGGGACAGAGCCTCCTCGCAGCTAAGTGTTCATTAAGCACTCCCACAGTTATTAACTGCGAGGTTTCTAAGCCAAGTTACCATTTTTGCATTCGTATATCATGAGGCTAACACGATGATACTTTTATGGGTTATTTGGCCGAATAAGACATTTCGCAAGATAAGTCTTTTGGCCGAATACGATATTTCTCACTTCTCACTGAGAAAAGTGAATAATGCGAAGTGGGTAGTAAGATGTCTCACTACTCACTTTTTACAATGAGAAGTGAGAATTTAGACGTCTCACTTCTCACTCCTCTTTTCTCACTGTGAAAAGTAAGTAGTGCGAAGTGGGTAGTGAGACGTCTCACTTCTTACTTCTCGTTTCTCACTTCTCACTGTCAATAGTGAGTAGTGCGAAGTGGGTAGTGTGCCGTCTCACTACTCACTTCACGCTTCTCATTTTTTACAGTGAGAAGTGAGAAATGGGGAGTGAGAAGTAAAGCGTCTCTCTTCTCACTATTTATTTCTCACTTTTCAAATGACCTATTCGGTCAAATGTCCTATTCGGCCAAACTCGGACTCTTTCAGCCAAACGACCCTTTCAGCCAAACGACCCTTTCGGTCAAATGACTTTCGGCCAAATGGCCCTTTTTCTGATTAGATACCATATTCTAAGCTAGAAAATGTGGACGTGTACAATACACATGTGGAAGTATTGGCTTGATAAATGGATTGCGAGTGATTTGACTATGCGTCCAATTTGGGAATCTCGAGCTCGTTCAGTAGCCGCTAAGTTGCGAAGGCCGACGGAGGTCCTTCGTAGCTTAGTTGGCTAAAAGCACCAGTCTAGCGTACTGTAGGGTCATGGGTTCGAGTCCCATCGAAGGGAAAGTGGTTACCTCCAATACATTTTCCAAATCAATACCTTCCACATAACGTACATATTCACATATGAGTTTTCATAACATTGTAAATTAACGTCCAAGTCGGGTGGTTTAATCCCCGGAAATAGGCAATTACCTTTGATTGAACTAGAAAATAGTTGTTGGTGCGAAACGAGCTGACTTTTGTAAGCAATGTTATAAATAAAACAAAAATGCTCATCATTTTGAACCACTCTACTTCAGTGATCCCCAAAGTGCGACTCTCGAAGCCTTTTTCTGCGGCCCACGAAGTATTTCAGGATATACACTATATGTGGCCCGTTTATAAGCATGGGATGACACGAACAGCTTTTTATCATGCCCAGTTTTTTTTTACTATACTCAGGGAATTTGTCAAGTTCACAACATTATGATGTTTAAGCACCTTATAAAGCAAGAATTATGTTATCATCATGATTAATTATATTTATCACTTAATTATTAAGATAGATATTATGTAGGGTAACAGCAAACAACTTCGTTGGTATTGCCCTGGGCTATAAAGATAGTAAATTCGTCCTTTTTTGTTCGCAGATTCAGAACTTGAGGTCAAAATAATGTTTTCATACACCGCTCTGAAATAAGAATGCATTCAATATGAGCTAGAATTAGGCAAAAATCTATTGAAATGTAGCTTGATTTCTAACCCAATAAACTATTGACTATTAACGTACTTTACGCAAGAAAAAATATTTTACAAAGTCAAGATTTTTCCATGCTCCGATTAGTTGATGAATAAAAGGTTTCAGTAAACTTCTATGGCAAGGAAATCTGGAAATAAGGTAAACATTTAGTGCGGAATGCAGATTTATTCGATTTATGGCAAGTTCACCGCTGGCAAGTTCACCTGCACAGTATAAAAATGTTATAGCATATATGATGTAACAAAAAGGCTCCGTTTGATTCGACTCATTTTTCCATCACTTTTTAAAATTACAGGTTGTCATTACTATGGGGCTTGTTTACAATGTTGCGTACAAGAAAAAGTTGGATGTGAAATGAAAGGTTATTGAATAAAAAATATGGGTTCAAATATTTCCATGGCATGCAATTTTCAGAATTTTTAATTGTGTGGCTTCAAAATCATTAAATGATATTGTGTGTGTTACTTATACGTGAAGTTAAACGATTTACAATGATATGGAAATGCTAATATCATCTTCCAAAATTAGACGTACATGTTCATGATAGAATTAGAGGCGAAAGTCAGTGGAGAGATATCAGCTTCACGCTGATATTCTTCCGTCCCCCTTCATATGGGAGCTTGGCAGAAGGACGGTCGTGTGATATGTGCCATCACAAATATTGCCCTCCGCTCGCTTTATAATCGACTTTTATAAAAGCATTCTTCATGCTTGCCGTATCCTAACGGAACTATCAATTCTATACTTTCGTCTCTAATTCTATCATGAACATGTACGTCTAAGTTTGGAAGATGATATTAGCATTTCCATATCATTCAAAATCATGTTTCTCCTTATTTGGTGCGACAAGTTATTGTTCTTCCAGAGAAAACTTTCCTCTTTCCGGTCACTTCATAATTTTTCTTTGCTGTTTTGCACGGCATTCTACGACCAAAAATCAGGTTTTTGTTTCAGTGTTTCAAAAATTTTTAGGCTTGCGGTAGTACTTTGACAGCTGCGGAAAAGCTTTGCGGAATCCGCAAACTGGAAAATTTTGAAAAGATCCGCAATATAATCAGTGGAGCTTCGTAATCTCACTTTTTATCTATAAAATGACACATAATTGGAAGCTTTATTATTATTGTCTTTATTAACGAAGTTTTCGACCCTAGACCGGTTCGACTTGGATAGGAATTGGAAGGTTTGGTTTTTTGACCGCTCAAATCAGGCCTATGATAAGAGCTCAATGAGACTAAATAGAAGGTGAGGAAGAAGACCAAATGCAAGTGTATTAGTGGATGATGAAAAATGTAAACAGCAAATAATGACGTACATATTTGCACGGCTTCTTATGGGAGCTCGTTCGAATGTAGTAGTGAAGGATTTTTCGCCATACACAAAAGGCACGCACACAATATATGGATTTCCATACCTTAGTATTTATTTACATTGATAAGAGCTCATGTTTAGCGTAGCCAACACCAACACCAACGCCGAGCAACGTACGTCAAATCTAAAAAAGCTTAACATCATAAAACATCCAAATTCAGCTTTCTTCAATATGCAACTTTAATCGGGAATATTCATTAAATATGACTAATGAGTTTAATTGATTCAAAACTTATCTACATGATCAAGTTTGATTTTACTTACATGGAGAACAACAATTTGTCTTTTATTTCACCGTGAAAAGCTTGAGCAGAATTTAAAAATAAATCCTGCTCTTTTATTGTTGGTTATATTTTTAATTATCAAGCTACAATCATTGGTGTTGTTGACGATTGTTGACATCTCATGCAACTGACAGCGGTCTATCTGCACACTGTGCCCGGGACATGGTGGCTATTTTTAGGCTAAGGGAGTTAGATAGGGATGTCTATAGCCTGGCTCAAATAGGAAATAAAATCATCAGAATCAATTATCTCTTTATTTTTCAAAATCTGTTTATTTTTTTTTTTTTGCTTTTTCGCGCATAAATTTCGCATATTTGAATTCCTTGAACAGGTAAATTGAGGAAACGTTAATGTTTTATAATGCACAATAATCCTTCAACAAAAATTCAAAATCGTAAAATCAGACGACACATGCTCATTTGAAAAATAGCTTAAAATATGTTCTGCAATCTAGGGGGGGTCCCGTAGCGTAGTTGGCTACACGTTCGCCTTACAAGCGAATGGTCATGGGTTCGATTCCCAGCCCCTGCACCAAAACCCTCATCAATCGCCGGATGCGCAGCCTATGCGGTGGCGTATTGGGGTGCACGCCTCACCGTCACGGCTGCCTGATGACGACTGACAACTTGTTCTTCTCGGAGGCATTCCTCCAACGTTACCCGGATAAATGGCAACCGGACAATGCAACGATCATTGGATACACGACATGGACAAAACGAACACAATGGACTCACGACGAGATGGACCAGCAACGACAACAACAATAAATAATGAAAAAATCTAAAAATAGATTCTGTGTTGATTCTGGTTGCAGAATACCACAGTAGATCTCGGCACAGTAGCGGTTAAATAACACAGAGTGCCTATCAAATAAATAAAGGAATAAAAAAATGTTCTGCAATCTATGCTGAAAAGATGTTGTTGCGAAAAGATATTTTTCGTGTCAAGTCCGCTACCGCAAAAGTATCTGTTGGTATAAACTAAAAATCAGTTATGGCGATAAAACCTGTAGAATAGAATGTTCTTATTCTTCTTCTTCTTCTTCTTATAGGCATGACATCCCCACACTGGGACAGAGCCGCCTCGCAGCTTAGTGTTCATTAAGTACTTCCACAGTTTTTAACTGCGAGGTTTCTAAGCCAGGTTACCATTTTTGCATTCGTATTATCATGAGGCTAGCACGATGATACTTTTATGCCTAGGGAAATCAAGACAATTTCCAATCCGAAAATTGGCTAGACCGGCACTGGGAATCGAACCCAGCCATCCTCAGCATGGTCTTGCTTTGTAGCCGCGCGTCTTACCGCACGGCTAAGGAGGACCCTATAGAATGTTCTTACAAATATATTATTTGAAGAAAATTCACGGCAACGAATTTTGTTCTATTGTGTAATAGAGTAAATGTCCACACTGGTGCAGGGGGTGTCCAAAACTAATCAAAACTTGTTCATATGGTGTATAGACAGCACGGGGTTCTCACCTTTTGAAGAAGTATACTTCGTTTTGTTTGAAGAAATTCAAAACTATTTTAACTAATTTTGGATACCTATTACAAATCCATTTTGGAATAGACGTTTGGTCATACAATATTTGAAATGTATCAAAGATTACACACTTGGCTGCCCTTCAGAAGCATTTGAATTTTATTTTTCATAGTCCATTTCTCCCAATTTCTATTTCTTTGATATCTTAGTTTTAGTATTTCAACAATTTTTTTTCAGAAATGACTCTGCAACTGTTTTCTTGAAATATTTAAAAATGGAGGACATTTTAGAGCAAAATGCTATTTTTATTGCAAAAACTCATTATCAAAATCGCTTTCAAAGGTACTCAGCACAAATCTATATTTGAGTAAAGTATATCTAAATGTAGTTCAAATCAACGGTGATGCATTAATGAAAATTGGTTCTCAATCGGTTGAACAGAATATGCTTTTAGGACGATTTTCCTTTTTTTTAAAATAATAATACGCATAATATGTAAAATCCCTGTTTTTGACTCTTAGAGGAGCGCAGCATTTTTTGTGTTTTTGCAAGGTCCGCACATTCGAGCAGTCAGCTTTTAACCTCCTGCCGATAAGACAATTATTCTATCTCCTCCAAGATAATTATTCTAAAAATAAAACTTGACGTAATTCGGTTCAATAATTCAATATGTTCTCCACTTCACTATTCCCAAATATTAATTACTAAAGCAAATTCATCCCGACATTTTGTTTGTCCAGCAGCACGCGTCCGCTCAGTTCCAAATCATTTGCTGTACAAATGAACTGTACTACGATGGGTTGAGTTGAACTTCCAATGATTAACACATTTGTGGGATTGCCCGTTTCTCCCATCCACCAGCTTGTCAATGAGTAACGCAAACAAGGGAGCTTTATCGTTTTAGTTTCGAACGCTTTCTTTCTTTTCGCCCGTGGTGGTCCTTTTGCGTCGCATTAGTATTGCTTGCTCTATTTTTTAGCTATTGATACGATTTTAATAGATCAATAATGAAACCTCGTTGCTTGTTTTGAGCCGAACTCGACACGTCTGTTTGGAAAAGGATCGTGACCCACCACCATTGACGTCGTCGTGAGTGAGGAACTCGCATCATCATGGGTGGTGTGATAATTGATCACTCAGGTGGGATGATTAGCGCAACCATATTCACATCTTGGATCATATTTATAAGCATATTCACGAATCGTACTCATGTAGAAACTTTTCAAATAAATGTTACTTGAACTGACTCAGCATTGGAATCGATACGCGAGCACGGTGGTTATTATTCCGCAACATATCGCAGAAACGAATTCAAAGGATCACAGTTCTGAGCCCGGGACAAGGCTGTTGATGGGTTAAATAGAGCAACTTGCAGCCATACGCCACCCACCAGGGCCTCACAACCTCCCATGCCAGCGATACGGAAAACAGAACACCCAATGAATAGAAAGCTACCTCGGCTTTGCCAGAACATTCGAATGAAGGTTTACTGCATTCAGCAGCCTTACCACCTTTGGACGGGGATTTTCATTCATTTTCCGGCTGCTTTGCCACAACACCTCTCACCTCCACCCTCGGTAGTCCCGATAGCGAAACGGCGGCAGTCCGTGGTCGCGTTCCGTCGTCACATTTGCATCGCGTCGCCGTGAAAGAGAACCTGGGCCCGGTGGTTCGTTCCCTGTACCGATTGGCTCTGCCTGCTGATGCAACGATTGACTGGGCAGAACACTGGATGGGGCTCTCTTCTCTGTGCTCGGCGATGAATGTTGCAGCGGTACAGCATGTAAGTGTAATATTTTATTTATTATCCCGGGTATCCAAATAGAAATTTCAATCTTCAGCTTTCATATTTGATGCTCCGGCAAAGGCTGATTTATAGAAAAGTTTTTGCCTGCCTGCATCCACCAGCAACACTGGAACGGTGGCAGAAGTAGACTGTGGAGCTCAAATTTCGGGAACCGATTGGTACATAAGACTCCGCGGCCGGTACGATTTTGTGCCTATTGCGAATGGTTTATTACGCGTTCCTGGCTGTAGACCAGTTTGATTACGTACTAGAAAAAGGCAAATATGCTGATGGGTTCGGGACGCAAGTTAGGAATGAACGCATTTCCCTCATTTATGAAAAGCTCCTTCCACATGTGCCTGTATCAGAATAATGGCGTGAAGCAGCAATCGTTTTCTACGTATCTTGGTGGAAATCGGGGTACGAAACCCTTCTTTCACAGAGGACTGATTTCCACCAATTGGCAAAATTAGCCTCTCACTCACTTATTAGGCGTATAAAACAGCACAGAAATAGAACGCGACCATAACGGGATTGTGGAGTAATCCAGGTGCACTCATTTATAGTTAAGTGCACACATCCAGTATGGGGTTGAATAATCTAAACATAGTGGTTACTTTACGAAAGCTTGCCTAATTGTTTGGTTGGCCGGAAAGGGGTTTGAATTGAGTTGAATATATGCAGAGCAACGATATTTGTTTATATAACAATCAGGCATATAGTTGTGAAAATCTCCCGTCTTGATCATGCAACCGAGTGGTACGTGAATGAGCTCATTATGAATATAAATATGGAATATGATTTTCTGTTTTTCGTGTTCGTTATAAAGATTTAATAATAAAAAAACAATCATTATTTTTTTTATTGAATGTGTATGTCTTTGACTTATAAACAAGTTTTTGAGATTTTGGAAGGGCTTGATTTGAATCAAATTAAAAGCAACTTTTTCACTACTAACAATTATACTTCCATTTGTTATTTTTGTAGAAACAATGTTTACATACATTAATTAGTTAGATCTATGTATCTGTGCTGCGCGTGTGACTCACAGCAAAGATAGGAATTAACTCAATAAATTTCACATCATTGTGTGAATTAAGTGCCGGTTCATTGTTACCGGAATAGTTCGAGAATATAGCTATTAGATAGAATTGACAGATCAAACCAGCACAAGCAGGAGAGATTTTAAATGATGATCATAAGAAAGTCATTTTAGGTTATGGAAATTTGAAATAATTATTGTACAACCATTTGACCTTTGCCTTCCATGTACTTACAATTTGTATGTTCTTCCATCAGAATGTAGAACATTTATGAAAGTAATAACGTAACTAAATAAGCTTTGAACATTAGTCTAATTACCCAATCAGAGAGCAAGGCATGCTGACAATCATTTTTGTGTAACTTACCTCCATCCCAAGCTATCGATTTCAATCTCTTTAGTAAGTAACCAACCTGAAGCCTTTGGTCCAGGTCCAACAACAGCACCTCGGCGAACTTCCTCTCCGTCGCAAAACTAATTGTTCTTTCCTTACCTCAGCCCAAGTCCAACGTACAGCAGCGTCAACCCATCGCCAAGCGAAGCCCAACGACGACGACGTCGACCACCAACCGAGTTCTAAAGCTCGCTTACCCACATTGTTGCACAAGCGCTTGCACGCCGGACCGAGCTCGATGGCCCGACGACGAAGTGTAATCGTCGAGGTGACCGGACGATTGCGTAAGGTTCCGTTCGATGCTTACCGTGTGCCACTGCTATTACAATTCTATAAATAATAGAAATTGTAATAAAGCTATATTATTGTTGTGTCCGGTTCTGCAACGAAGATAAACAAAACCGGAAAATGCAAACACCATATCGAGGACGACGACGACGACGACACGGTACCGATGAATGGGAGCTGTTTCGTTTGATCAGTCCTGTCGGGGTTGCCGCACAGATGGATGGTTTTTCGAAATAACTGGTTGAATTTACTCAAAAACCATACATTAATTGTCATGTTAATGCCAGGTGATGCGTGTAGAGAAGGTTGAGACTGGATATAAAACGGGTGCCACGTGTTATTTATAGGACTAATACAATTTCGGTACATATTGAACTGAATAGTATAGATCATAATAATGAAGTGTATACATTTCCTCATCATACGAAAATACGAGGTTTTCCTTTGTGAAAAAGCACAGTGAAAAGGCAACATGGCTGAACTGATTCTCTAGATCAGGATTCGTGACCCATTTCGTGGAAGTTTTTCAATTGTAAGGTAAATTAAATCTATTTTTGAACTTTATTTAATTTAGTTTTCGTTGCATAGTTTGCAGTAGGATTGTTTGTCCTGTTGATAAAGTGATAATACTTAAGAAGCCAATGGCGGAAGACGAGAGTTAGCGTAGCAGCTGAAACTCCACCCGCAGAAGTTGAGAATGAAATCGGTGGGCCATTATACGCGAGCAACGGTCATTACAGGCAGAAAACAGAAGTCGAGTCAAGTACGAGACACTGAAGACGACCACACAGTTGTGGTCGAAATACGTATCTGAAAAGATATCGAAAATTAAATAGTGGAATTAAATGGAGAGTACTTAATTCGTCTTAGACGGTAGAAAACAGAAGATGCCACGGTAATGGTTTTGGTCAACTCAGTCACACCAGACTGTAGTCCACCAATCGAAGCAACAGCCACCAACAGCTATAGTCATATTCACTCAATTGGCATCAACCTCAACTACGCCAAGCTACTCCGCTACAGTCAATCTCACCCTTGATCGATCCGCATTAGCACAGTCAACGGAGCACCGCTTATAGCCCAATCCGCACTCCGCACCAATCAATTAATAAATATGTTTATAAGTTCTTTTGAATATTTTCTTCAAAACTATAGTCATATTTTGTATTTCGCGCTTTTGCGCTTTTGAAATTTGAATATTTCTGGATATTCAACACCATTTATCTCACACTATGTATTTACTACACTAATAAAAATCGACACACTTTTATTGGAAAAAATCTAAAGAAATTTACAAATAAATTTTATGAGCGCGTTAATAACCACCCGCTATAGGAGAATCCACATAAAGGTTATTAGTGAATGAGGGTTATGTGTGTTTCCACATATATGCTATGCGAATTCACATAGCCGTTATGTGGTAAATGCTGTAGTCAAAATTTATGTGTTCCACACATAATGGATATGATTGGATTTTTGGCAGTGTACATATACAGGGGTTAGACAAAAAGGTTGAGATAGGTAAAATTATGTCAAAATTCAAATCATCATTACTTTGCGTATAATAATCCGATTTTGATAAAATCAGGACCATCAGAAGCGGACGCTCTTCTAGTATACTGCCTCTCTGCAAAACCTGAGATTGGTCCTTGGCCACCGGAGATGTTCCGGGTTTTCCGAAGATATGTTCAAGATGCATTTTTTCCACTGCTTGTCATTTTATGTAACGTTTATTTTTATCATGATTCATGCTTTCTCCAAAAAAACTAGAACTAATATGCCGACCAATGGTGGCTATGGATCGGGAATCCATCAAAACTACGCAGATATATGGCCATTTCCGTAAAAACGGTTCCGGGAACATGATGAAATGATAACAGATCGGAATAATGCAAATAAGGGGAATAATGCAAATAAAGCTATGAACATAAGCTTTGCGAGACGATGATTACAGAAACATTTCCAAAATGATAGTGTCTACTGCCACCCTTATAGCAGGTTTCAAGGGTCTTCCAGGAGGGGTCGGTTTTGGCACCGTCTGGAACCATGCATATATGGGTGTCAAAATTCATGTTTTCCCAAGACGATGAATATAGGATCTTTATTAAAGATACATTATGATGACTGTAATGACCTCTGGCCAATTTGTAACAGGTTCCGGGTGTTCTGCGAAAGTTACATTTGTTCAGGGTGTATGGCCAATCTCGTACCGATTTAACAAAAATGGCCATATCTCTGCGTATAACTAACGGATTTTCAATATACAGTCAACATTGGTCAGCATATCAGTTCTAGTTTGCAGGGAAAGTATAAAACATGATGGCAATAAACGTCAGATAAAACGACAAGCAGAACAAAAAAGGCATTTTTGACATATCCTCGGATCTCCGGTGGCCAAGAAAAAAAAAATTCCATTTTGCGGATTCCGTAAAGTTCTTCCGCAGCTGTCAAAGTTCTACCGCAATCCGGAAAATCTTCAAAACACTGAAACAAAAATCTGATATTTGGCGTTGTCATCATAGAATGCCATGCCAAACACTAGAGAAAAAGTATGAAGCGACAGCTGCAGTAGTTTAAAAGTTGAACCGTAAAGAGGAAAGTTTTCTCTGGAACAGCAATATCTTTTTGATAACTTCTGAGGTGTGAAAAGTAGGCGAGTTGTTCTCGGCAATACTTTCCAAATTTTGGAATCAATGAATTATTGGCAGTGGCTGATTTTTTACCCGCCGCTGCCACATCCAGGCGCTATAGTATATGCGCAAAATAGCCAGCATGAGTCAACCGCCAGAAATGTGTATGGCGAAAGACATCTAATGCGGGTTTTCTCTAAATTAGTAACTTTTCATGAAAATATATTTGGTACCGGTTATGTAGGAAGGTGTCCGCTACTACGCCTACCAAATAATTTTTCTGTTAAGATGCTTAATGTTGATAAATCGAACCTTAGATGCCTTTCGCCATACTGATTACAGAAAGTTAACTCTAGGGTTTTCAGTACCGACCTTTTTTGGCGAGTCCCGGTACTCACCCCTACCCCTACTGAACCCCTCAGTACCGGGAGTACCGGGAAAATACCGGTACTGGAAGATTTTTTTTTTCGAAAATCATTAAAATCAATAAAAAGTCAGGATTTAATGGTAACGATTCAAACTTTATTCATTGCTTTGTATGTATTCAACATTTGTCTTGGGGCTTGTCCTTATCCTTGAAATATGCTTTCAAAATGCACAGCATATTCAATGTTTCGTCAGACATATGGCATCGTATTTTAGTAGCGAAGCTTCCAGAAACAGAGAAAGCTCTTTCTGAGTCTACAGAAGTAGGGCGAACTGTTGCTTGTGAATCATGAAGCATTGACAAGTATTTTCCTTTCAGCTTTTTCTGAGTCGTTGTACGTTAACTCTTGTCTTACAATCTTTACGAATCCTGGTGCAGTAATCGAACTTACAGGAACACTCTTGCCTCAAGCGGGGACGATTTGGGAAAATATTTTTAGGAGGCGAATGAACCACGAGTTGCATCAGCTGTTGGGAGAACCATCCATCGTTCACACCGCGAAAATCGGACGACTGCGGTGGGCCGGGCACGTAGCCAGAATGTCGGACAATAACCCGGTGAAAATGGTTCTCAACAACGATCCGACGGGCACAAGAAGGCGAGGTGCGCAGCGGGCAAGGTGGATCGATAAGGTGGAAGATGACTTGCGGACCCTCCGTAGACTGCGTGGTTGGCGACGTGTAGCCATGGACCGAGCCGAATGGAGAAGACTCTTATATACCGCACAGGCCACTTCGGCGCTAGTCTGAATAAATAAATAAATAACATTCGACATCAGGGATGCTTGCTATTTTGTCCTCAAATGATGAAAGAGTTGTTGAAAGCTGAGAAAGTTTTTGTTCAGTTCGAAAAGCGTTTACTCCTTCTACAAAACGTTCACCATGTCATAAGTATCAGCTTCTGCGCTGGCTCTAGAGTAAGATATGCAGTGTCCTGATGAGCTCCGCTATGTACTACTTTTCCATAATTTTTTCAAAACTTTTTCAGGCTGTATCCGCATTTTTTTTCCATTTTTGGACAACGACGGCTTCGAGAGATTCGACGGCTTCTATTATCGCCAAAATATTCCTTACATGAACTATTCTTATACTCGACGACTTTTTTTAGTGCATAAAATCTTCTGGTCAACTTTGAAGGATAAACCATTTTTATCCATGTACGTCCACTTGAACACATTTTCGACTTTGAATGTATTTAAAGCAGATGAATGAAATATTTGAAATGAGAATTCTTCCATTCGAAATAAAAAGAGCTTTCAGGCGAGTGCTTGATTGACGTACTTTAATGATCCTGACTATAACATTTTTTTTCAGTCAAACATTGCTTGACATGCCGAACAGCACCTAAACCGCATCAAATTGCAAAAGTTTTGCGAGTATTTGTTGTAAGACAGTTGTAATGATCACATACTAAAGACCTAAAATCTGTTTATCCATCAAGATTTGTTAGCCCACTAATATTATAAAATATTCAAATTAAATATTTCAGAAATATCTCAAAATACAAACGAGTGTTCGGAATATGGGTCTGTTCGGGAATTGAATCAAAAATGATTGAAGGTCTTTTAAAACCTTTGACAATAATATGACAAGCCTGCCAAAGCGGTCACGATGACCATATTCCAATATTTTGCTTATTCACTAGATATGAAGCTCTTCAGAATGTTAAAAACTTTTATAAAACTCTTTAAATTCACAATTTATACACATACCATCCAAAACGAGCTACACTTTGACTTTCTTTTTGAAGAGGAATCTCTGATAATAACTCATTTTAATGTTTTTTTACAAATGAAAATTAAACAATAAATGATTGGTCAAATCAGTTTGTCTACTTACACAGAATGCATGTCCACATAGATTAATATTATAGATATTGCTTTTAACATTCAAATTTGACTGTGTCCAAAATGTGTTACATAGAAAATTGATACCAATTGATTTTGGACATCCCAAGATTCACTTTGCTGTTGACACGTTTTTTTGTTCTGCCGGTTGTTGATACAAAATAGCAGTAGCGGTTGTGTGCCCACAAGGTGTTTTTTCTTCAATTTTATAAAATTGGTGAGTAAATGTGTTACACAATTATTCAGTACCTATCGTTAAATTATAATGCTGCGCTCTTTGATTAGATGGATCACGATGGAAAAAGCGGCCAAAAAATGCAGAGTTCCCAGTTTTGAAGAGACGGTTCAAACATGCTTGTCTGCCATAGGAAAAGGAATGGCAATAAAGACTTCTTGTCGCCTGTACGTTATTCTGAAGTCTACTATCAAGTTCCGTTTGAGCACTGGGTATAAACATCAGCCAAACCCTGGCCAAGCTCCGATACTGAACTGATGAACTCGAACTTGTTGGATGGATAAAGAAAATGGCCAGGAAAGGATACCCTGTCACCAAACATCGAATTATGAATCGGTTTAACCACTACCTCGACCAGCATCCCGATAAGAACCGCTTCAAGAAGGGAAAGCCAAGTATTTTTATTTATTATTCTCTGTTTTAACATAATAACATCATTTCAGGCGATCAATGGTTCCATTGTTTTTTGATTCGTTACCGGACGGAATTGTCTATTCGGAAGCCGGAAAGGGTTACGAAGGCTAGTGCGAACGTAACTGAGTCATGCATACATAAGTGGTTTAAGGAGGTTCAGGGTATTCTTCTCGAAGATGGCGTTGCAGACATCCTATCGGATCCACGGAAGGTTCTCAACGTTGATGAAGCCTGTTTCTACTTTCTATTCGGATCCGACAGTTAATAAAATGATCACCAGGCGAGGTGAGCGCAATATTTTTAAAGTTGATCAGGGGTCGGCTAAGAAAAACATAACAGTAATGTTCATTTGCTCGACGGATGGTATAATGTTCCCTCCCATGGTGGTGTTGCCATATACAAAAAATCCATTGGAAGTTACCAAGAGCGTGCCTGCTGAATGGGGATTAAGCAAAACGGATAGTGGTTGGATGACTAAAGAATGTTTTATGAAGTACATCATAAAGATTTTGCAACCTCACCTGGTCAAGGCAAATTTACTTCCAGTTATTTATTTTATCGATGGGCATTCGTCACACACGCCATGGGAAACAGCGGAGGAATGTGCTAAGCTGGGAATTATTTTTTTAGTGTGCTTGTACACAAATTGTACGAGAATTTTGCAGTCGCTAGATGTAGCCGTTTCCAAGCCGCTGAAGACATCTTGGGTGAAAGTTGTCGATGACTGGAAGTTCAGCCCGAAGCAATACCTGAAAACTGACAATTTCTCTTCTCTCCTACAAATAGCGATGGAATCGATCGACGGCCGAATTGTTCAAAATGGATTTCAGGCATGCGGCTTGTATCCTTTTGATGAGAACAACGTCGATTACTTCAATTGCCTAGCCCGTAACTATTTAAATGCAGAAATTCATTAAGTGTGAGCACTGCGAATCAACTCAAAACTTTTCAAGTGAATCAATTTGAAGCAGAGGAAGTGTTGGAAATAATGGGCCCTTGTCAACGAACTCGATATCGAGACCGCGGTCCCGCTGTTTTAACATCACGTCGTAGGCTGGAGTATCACACAGCCAAAGCTGTTGAGTAAAAGAAGGAAGAAGAAGAGATTTTAGTTGAGCTTTGAAATACATCACTTACAGATGAATATTTGCTACAAATGAATTAAACTTGTACTATAGTTTTGTATTTGTGATTATTGATATTTCGTTGAATAAAAATACACAAACAATGAATAAAGTGTTTGTTTTATTTAAATATGCACATTATTTAAAAGATTAACGGATTTAAGGATGAAAAACATTTTTGTGTCCAAAATATATTCAATTGCATTCAGTGTGCCCAAAATATGTTATGGACACTGTCCATAATGAACTGAGCGTGAAAAAAATTAGCCAAAATGAAGAACAATTACTAAACACAAATATGTTTTTATCAATTTAATAAATAGAAGTATTTCGTTAATCAACATTTCCTGTCAAAGATTAGTAATTTTGATATGGAATTCTATATAAGTTATATATTAAAAACTACTAAATGCAAACTTGTTGACAAAATTGTAGAATTACTTCCTCTAGGGGTCCAAGATCGGTTGGTTACCCTAAGGTTGCTTTTTAGTTGGGCCATGACTCAAGCCACACATAAATTTATGTTTAAAAAGCGGCTCCTTTTATGTGCATCAAAGTAGACAGAAATTCACATAAATTTTTCCAAGTGTGTATGGTGATACCGAAAGGAATTTCAGGCAGAAGTTTTACTTCGGCAGAATGCGGTCCTCACTGACGCACAATACATTACTTCTACTCCATGCGCATGCTTAGCTCCGAACTGACACTATCCTGATCTTCTGTTCACTGTTTTTTTTACAGTAAGGCCGACAAACATATTTAAAAACAATAATTGTATTATTATTATTTCCCCCAGGGGAAACAGTAAAATTTTCGGAAAGTTTTGAGACTGCCATAAGAGTTCAGTTCAATTCCCTTTAATTCCACCAACTTGTATTACTTATACATATACGTTTTTCGACCTCAACTGTAAGGTCGTCTTCAGTGTCTCGTACTTGACGCGACTTACGAGACACTGAAGACGACCTTACAGTTGAGGTCGAAATACGTATACACCCAGGTTTTTTTACGCGGTTGGGATTCATCAATTTCTCGGTTAACCTGAAATTTCAAAGCTTTTTAAAAACCCCCTGAAATTTTCTTTGATTTTTTGTGATTTTTTTCGTGGAATTAACTCATTGTTTCATTGACGCCGAAGGTCTTAAACAACTAAAACCAAACTGTGTAAAAAAACTGGGTGTATGTAAAAGTAAAACGAGGTGGTAGAATTAAAGGGAATTGTACTAAACTCGTCTTATAACAGTGAAAGCATTTCACTAAAAAGAGCTAAGTAATTTTCTTGAAGTTTTGAGTGTTTTCTCAGTGGTTTTGTTTTTTACGGAAAACTCACTCGCATCCGAAACACTGCCGATGAGCGAAGGAGCATTCTAATATCATGTCATCCAACTGAACGATGGCTTCTCGACACCGCATCGGCTCTTGAAGATATTACTTTCAGAATAACCCCCTAGTTAATCTTTAAAACACATGCTTTGAGTTTGCCTCTTTCTTCGTTCGTGCAGGAAGCAGGACAGAATAAAGTTAGCATCACTAGATGCAAGAAGATTATAACCTCACAAAGGGTTAAAAACGAGGCGTTCATTTATTTTTGAACGATTTTTTCAAGGCTTTTCCACTTTTGACGCAGGATTACGTCCTTTGGGAAGATAGGGAGTCATCCTGAAGATTCAATTATGAGACAGACACGAAAAAAATAGCTAATATCGATTTCGGAGATTTTTTATCAATCGATCCTCGAACTCTCTGAGATTTTGCACAACTATTACAAATATTTGATCAAAAGAGCTAATCTACTGTCGCAACGATGACACCGGTAGCACCAGTCCCAGCTGAAAGCGGATCATCGAGAGGCCGTCACCGACAGCAACAGCACTCAAGAGATTTTTTTTACGAAATGTTCGGACTATTGTTTGGTTGCTGTTAGTAGAAGAGCGCGTTGTGAACCGAAATTCGTTTTTTTCAGGACCAACATTTTATGGGAAGAAAGGGTTAATTGCAAAATTGGCGTTTGTTGCGGATTCAGGACATCAGTGGAAGTACTGAAAATGTATTCTAAATTGTGGCACTTTAGCGGGGAATTGCGTCAGACGGCGGTACCAAGATCGACGTAGGCGCACGGATCAAGAAAGCAAGGGCGGCCTTTGCGAGTTTAAGGAATATCTGGAAAAATATGCAGATAAGTGAACGCACCAAAATACGAATTTTCAACTCTAACGTGAAATCTGTGCTGTTATACGCTAGCGAAACATGGTGTGTATCAGTGGAGTACACTCAACGGCTGAAGGTGTTCATCAACAGATGCCTGCGGTATATAATGCGGGCCTGGTGGCCTCACAACTGGATCTCAAACAACGAGCTTCATCGTCGTTGGCACCAGAGGCCGATAGCAACAAAAATTCGACAGGCAACAGGTTAAAGCTATAGCTGGACAACACTCAGGATGGAGATCTTTCAAGCCGGCCCTTTTCACCACGGCGTTCTTTGCTCGGCCTTCCCCCGCAGCAGAACGCGAACGGCGGTCTGAAAACGGTCGCGAAAACTGGAACTCGGCTCGGCGAAAACTGGAACTTCTTGGCACACGTTGCCATGAATCAGTATACTACGTAGTATTCTTTTAATTTATGTATTTACTCGCGGATCAGTGTGTAAATATGAAATAAACAACAAAAGTTATAAAAAAATATGACCAGCTTGACCACGGACATACTCCAGTGTGTGTCATCGGCAGTCGCCCCTGTTGACGAATAATGACGGAACGGAAAGGTCTCTCGTCCGAACAGCATAGGAATGGATTTTCAATTTTTGCATCCAAACATTGCGCCTAATTGATTGAATTTAATCCACGTCTCCGTATGCAGCGTGACCTTTGACCCCTCGGTCTCTCACGAGGCCGAAAGCGTAATCTTATTTTCCGATTCTATTTTCTAGTTCTACATTTATTTGGTCATGATTATTTAACGGCGATCTGGAACGGTCTCTCAGCTCCCACAACAACTCGGGGGGTTGTTGGTGACGACGATGGCCAGCAACAGAAGCAGCCTTGAAAACATCACATATCAATGTGTGTATTCGTTTATTTTGTTTTAAATAAACATAGAATTATAAATTTGCACATTTATACTCACGTATGAGAGGCGGCTGCCGGTGCAATAGAAGCAGAGCACCAAAGGGAGACACACTATGCAAACAGGAGCAGCAGCAGCATCAGAGAAAGAGGCCAGAATGCATCATAAAAGTAGAAAATGCATGTGAATATAAATGTATAAAGAGGCACATGGTGCACCGAGGAAACAGCGTGTAAGAGTGCCACTCATTCCACTTCCAAGTGGGGAACACCGGCCCAGAAGAGGTAACGTCGCTGTTCGGAGCTGGGACTGGAACGTAGGCCTCCGGGTTCGTCGGTTCGTCCAACCGTTTCGACCGGTGCCAAAAGGCACAAGCCTTTCAGGTGTTCAGGCTCCTCTCGACTCGCTATGAGTTTTATAGAATTGGGATGGTTCCTATCCCAGTTCGTTGAATTTTAGCGTTTGGGTGCATTAGGTTTTGGGATGCGTGTGCCAAGCAGTTCTGGAAGAGTGCTCCACGTCTTGCTCCGCTGCAATGGACCAGCACGAACAATCGTCCGCTTTCACGCATATGTACTTGCGAATGGAATTATTGGGCGCCACCAACGCCGGAAGGCTTGTTGTTGAATTTAGAAATAGAAATTGTAATTTTCCAGCTTCGGGAATTTCTGCTTCTTGGAAAGGTAAGTTGAAGTACGTTTCATAGGAGTATTGTTGTCCAGACTTCGAAAATAGCTTATTTATAATATCTTCATCTAAGTTTTATCAAAATATAATAACAGGTTCTCTCCGTCTTCTATTTTTACCATTAAACCTTTCAACTCTCCCTCAACTTTCCCTTTCAATTGATTCACATTGGAATTTTAATATCCGCATAAAACCAAAAAACGACAAAATACATTGCTGGAAGGCCTATCAGAAACGCAGTATGTATAATGCCTATACCAGAGAGAACGGAAAATATAGCAAAAGCCGCTTTCGACCTGATCGTTCTCCGGTTTGTCACGTGGGCATGCTCCTCATTGCCGTTCAGGGTGGTGGATATTTAAATGCAGTATTCATAAAGTAAGTTCATAAAATAGGCAAAAACTTCCAATAAAGAAAATTCAGAGGAGTGCATTCTTGTCGGTCCTTCTTCCAAGATGGGAAGCAAGCCGGGTGTTTATATTCCTCCCCGCCCAGGAGAACTCTAAAGTGATTGAACAGAGCCAGTCCCATGATAATTTGGGAATTTGTGCCAAACCGGTGTCAATGATGCTGGGTAGCTGGTTCTCGGCACAGATGTCTACACATGTTTCTTCTTGACTTGATTCCAATGCATAGCATTTAGTAGGTTAGGACGTTCGGATTAGGATGCTTTCCGGTTGGACGTTCTTCAATGATTCTATTAAAAGAATAAATATTTAAGCATACTGACGACTGTCGAGGTCGATGAAACTTTTCGCAATTGGAACGTTGTTTTCCGCCGGTTTTGATTATTTGAATTTGTGTGAATTCTCATAGATGTGTTCAATTTATTGTAATAATAACATTTTCTTTAAAAAAAAATCAGAATACTAATTCGAATCAATTTTCTAATTCACTTCCAGGTACGTACAATTCCAGATTGGATATGATTCCATCAACCAGTGGAGTGGACCAGGTACCGATTCAATGTCGCAAATTACAATCTACGCTCGCCCGTCAACCTCTCATCGATAACATCATTCAGTTCCGAACGACGACGGACAACATGTTACTCAGTCCGGCGAAAATTAGGCCCCGAATTCCGATTAACATATATCCCTTCCATTCGGATCTTTGTTTGGCATTGTGTACCTAACGCAATCATCGTCCCCAAAAACGAACCATTCCCATCATAAACCCGCGCGCTGTTCTAGTCCGCCCCACCCACAACCTCTGCTGCCAACAATAAATGTATTATATTAGTTGGCATCATTCGATCACTGGATATCTAATGCAGTATTTGGTACAGCGGCGTAATACATCTTGGCTTGTTTATGCTAACTGCCCCTATGCAGGTTGGCAGTTTCCTAACATGTGCTCAGTGAAATATGGGGCACAGATTATTGTTAACTTTGAAGTTGAATTTACAAGGTAACTTTGTTTTTCAATGAAGAATTCTTCTGAACTTGCATGGGAAAATCTTTTAAAATTCCAACGGAAAATTCTTTCGACTTTGTAAGAGATTATGATTCTTATGAATATTCAAGGGAAGTTCTTGTTAGTTTTCAAGAGGAAATTTTCCAATGTTCCAAAAGAAGATCTTCCTAATTTTCAAGCCCAGTTAAGAGAAACGCCTGAGTTTGCATAAAAATTATTTTGATTTTCCATGGGTGATTCTTCTGGATGCCCACGAAAAAACCATTTAATTCTTTCTATTTTTTAAATTTACCATTAAGCTTTACAAGTTTCAAAAATGAACGAGTCACGAAAAAATGATAGACTTTAGTAGCTACTAAATCGTGCATTTTTCAAACGATTTTTAATTTTTTTCAACCTATCGATTAGAAATGTTTGTAAAAATCGATTTTTTAATCTATCGGAAAACTCATGCGAAGATCCAAAAAGTACGCTACGCAAAAATGGCGTTTTTCAACCCCTCTCCCACGCTTTTTGTAACAAATCTCTAAAATTTTTGTATGGATGGTCACGCTGGTATGCGTTATGGAGCCGAAATCATGTCTGAATATAATTACGCATAATTCTTATACAATAATGTTATTTATGGGGATTCGAAAGACTCGCGGTATGTACGAGGTTGTAACAATTAAATGCTTCCAATCATCTGAAGATACGAACACGTTGGATGTTCTATTAGATTCGGGAACAATTTTATTAGTAGCTTTGTATTCGACGTCTACAGTACAGCCAATCGTATAGGGCTGTCCCTTGTAGGTTTTATTTTGAGAATCCGCTCAAATCTAATCTGTGTTATTTTTAGGAACCCATCTAATTGGAACTAGGATGAAAATTGACTGGTAGTCCTCCTCAGCCAATGCGGAAAACGCCATTGAAAGGGATTTAAGAATTGAGGTTCTGCAGACGTTGGTTACTGAGCACCAGATACAGCAATATGAGCACCGCTTCATTTGTCAGACTGTCGGATTCGCAAGGACTCAGGAGTCGGAAAACGGGTTCCTGGTAAAACCTTTCGGCCCCTGACAGCTACACAGAATGCATATTTTTTGCTGCACCAAAGCAGCCGTTATCTTTATCGCTTGACAAACATGTGTTTAACCTCAAAAATTCGATTTGCATTATTGTTTCTTTGCACAATGACTGCCTGCCACACCCCTGGGTTTCCAATTAGGCAACATTGGATCACAATCCCCTGAATTCCTAGGCACTTCAGTCCTCGGGATGGTTACGGCTGGTCTCATCGCCATCGTAGTAGGACTGACAGTATAGGCATATAGACCAGCATATCGTTCCCAAGCTTCGTATTGGACACACTCCGTTCTCCTTTTTAAATGGCAAGGTCTTAGTTCCTCCGATACCACGAACTTGGTCTGTGTGTTGCTTCGGCTACAAGTTTATAGTTTTGTAAAAAAAATGTGTCCATCATTCCATCAACCATCCGATTCCACGGTTGTTCTAGCTCCCCATTTTGTAGTATCATCGGCTACGTGCTTTTTCGACGGAACATGCTTCCAGAAACCGATATCGGTCGTGTCAATTTTTGCGCAACATATTATTTTCACTAACGGTTGCCAGACCTAATGCGGGATCCGGTATTCAGGTTTTTTTTCCTGAATCGGGACGGGCAACGCTATTTGCAACCAGTTTATCGTTATGGCATCTATCAGAGTGGCTTGCAGCTCTAGTCATGGTGTCGAGGTGAGTTCATTCGATCAAGCTTCATTTTAGATCCTACCAGAGAGAACCAAATACCGTCCTCTACTTGGAAACACAAATGAATCATTTGTTTGAGAAACTGCATAAGTCCATTTTACACTAATCCGACCAAATGTAAATAAATAAATAAATAAATAATTTTACACTATTTCGAGAAAACAACAAAAAACTGTTTTTTAACAAATTTGCACCGAATCTTTCAATTTCTTCGATACAGATCAATAGTTTTTGGCAAAACTCAACACCCTGGGGCACTTTTAGTGCAAAAAATGTAAGCAGTACTCCACAATTGCTCTTCAAAGTACGTGGACATATGTAGTTTCTCAAACAAACGAAATTTTTTTCATACATTCCTGAACAAAATTTTTTTTTTCGTATTTTTTGCCAGGATATGTATTTTTGGACGAGGATTCAGAATATATAAAAAACTCATTTTGGCCAAAAATGTTACATATGCAGTTTCTCAAACAAACGGTTCAAATAAGTTAGACAGCCAAAGGCGTCGTCTCCGGCATTTCAAAACATTCGTGGATGCAAGTTACGTCCACGATGGATTTAAAGCCTGTCCACGTTAAATCTCGGACACTGTGACAATGTCCAACTGATTTGTAGCCATTTCATCACTTTGGACAAGAATGAAAACACGCTGAATGAATCACATAAAGCGGAAAGATTGAGCTGTCATGTAAATTGATCTTCTCAGTGGTTTGTAAAAATTTTAAAAAATCGTGTTGAATGATGGGTGTCCGAAATTAAACGTGGACAGGCTTTATTCCAGGGAAGGGTTCGAAGCTCTTTTGGCCGAATGCCGTTTAATCGATAGTCATCTAGCCGAGTTTCATGTCGACAGTGGACGTTAGGCCGAAACGGTTGGTTGTTCGAACATCGATTTTTCCGGAAACGACATATGGGACCGAACTGGTCATTTGGCCGAAGACGTCGTTTAATCGAATAGGTTATTTAGGACGTTTAGACGAAATGTTCATTTGGCCGAATAAGTAATTTGGCTGAAAAACCCGGTCAGCTGAAATGATAATTAGGCCGGAAAAGTCAATCGGCAGATAGGGTCATTCGCCATTTTCGGCTAAATGTCCTCTCGACCAAACGACTTTTTCGACCTAACAACATTTTCGGCCAAACGACATTTTCGGCTAAATGCCTTTCTTTGCCAATCGATCATTTCGGCCAAACGGTATTTTCGGTCAAATAACATTTTAGGCCGAATGACTAATTCGCCCAAATGACATTTTTGTAACATTCACCCGAAAAATTATTCTTAGTCAAAATCGATATAATATAGATTAATAAATTTCTACTGGATATACTAACAGCTGTATGAGAATTATCTCTTACAATAAAAATAATTATGTGAAAGTAGTTGAATAATGTTTAGTTAATTTGTTAATCAGAATTAAAGCCATTACAGTCACCTAATATAAAAAGCTAGCCGTTTTTATCCGTGACCGCTAACCGCTAGCCGCTCACTAACCGCTTTCCATGAACGGTAATGGTGGCTTGCGAGTGTGGTAAATTCAATCATTCGCCAATCTTGACGATTCTGGCGGTTGTCCTAACACAGTGACCAATTGATTTTTCTAAACCACTAAGCCGTCATTAACTAGCATCGGAAGGTGGATATGGCGGCGAAAGACCACAATGCTTTCTTTAAATAACGCATCTGGCTGGTAGAGGGCGAAGGGAGGACATAATGCCTTCTTTAAATGAACACATCTGCCCGGTATAAGGCGAATCGAGGAGATAATTTCTTCTTTAATTATAGCGTCTGACCAGTATGAGGCGAAAGGAGGAAATAATGCCTTCTTCAAATGAACGTATCAGTGCGGTATCCAGATTTTTACCTGCGGTAATGGCTGGCACAATTTTACTTATGTTCTAGTAGGGTGCAATCGATTTGACGTTTGGCTTGTGTCGTTTGATGTCGCAGCGATTGTCTTCATCATCATTATGATGATGGAAATTTATCGGTTTTGTGTCAAACGACACAAGCCAAATTTCATTGATTACCTAAAACTTTGCTGAAGAAATCAAAACGATCGGACAAGCCGTTTTCAAGATATTTTTTTTTGAAGGTGTTCAAGGTGGTTTTCTTAGCCCCTTGTCAAAAGTTAGGCTAGAGTCAAAATGGGAAATCAATGATGCAAATTATGTTTTTGAATCACAAAAAATGTAGGTATATGCAAAATTTCAGAGAAATCAAAAAATACACCCAACCAGCGGATGGCAGATTTTAATACAGTTCTGCATAAGAACCTTACAGAAACTGTATAATAATTGGGCATATATAATTTCGGAAGATTTTAATACAATTGTTGTATTGAAATAATACAGCTTACAGAATTGTATATGCCCAGATTTTATACAATAATTGTCAGATTTGTTTTTTTTTTTTGGTGTACAAAATTGAAATCTCGAAAAAAAATTATGATTTCACAGAGAATTGCTCTGTTGTATTGGATCGCTCATAAAAAAAATCTACTCCGCTTATATTTCGTCGCAACCAAAAATAAGTGCCAGATTGTCGCCTTAGTAAAACATTCCTCCAGGGAAAAACCTCTTTTGATATTTTTGAAAATTTTGCCACCACATGGCTTATGGATTTGGGCGGTGAATGCTTTTATTACACGTGCTATTGGTACTGCGGATAAATTTTGCACATCTATGAGAGCCTTGGAAAATGATCAAGAAAATTGTATTCGGTATTCGGTCAAACGGCCCTTCCCCCTTTTCCACATAGGTTTTTCACTACGCACTAGTTGAAAGTAAATAATGTAGATTCCAGAAGTGCATAAATATTTAGAGTGAAGCTCCCAAAAGGCGTGAAAAAAAACCTTTTTTTAACTTTATTGATTTTGATTTTGATTTGTCGCTTTGTTTACAGTCGAAGAGCGCGTTGCCAAATTTACGATTCGAACTGAAATAATCGTTTGTTGTACATCTAATAAAACAGCAAGCGACCAATTAAATTCGATTGTTTAATTGTTTTTCTCTACCCAAATAACAATGAAGCCAACCAAATGTATTTTATATGTTCAAACTCGTTATGTATACCAACATTTTTCTTCAGTCATAGACTTTGAAAGAAGAGGAACAAAGTATCATAGAAATTTATTGGCAACACTGCCCACGTACGTGAACATTGCAATTGTGTTAGTGGTTCGAAAGACTGAAAAATTTTGCTGAAGAACAGTACAGCAAACCATTACTATCGAAAATCGGCCAGGTTATGACCAAAAAACTTGTTTTATACACAAAACGCGTAAAAAAGCCTAGCTTACTTTCCTGGAACTTATCCTTAATTCAATTGCTTGCAACAAGTTGCATTCGACGCAGAATCTTTTCCCATTGTTTCTAAATGAAAACTAATTTGAAATGGAATTATGCCCAAAAAACATTTTTATTTATTACAAAAACTCATTCATTTTACCGGTACTACTGCTCAACTTGCAACAAGTCTTATTTTATATTTATTTATTGAAAATGGGTCAGATCGAACTATGGGCTAAGAATAAACGGCCAACATATTTTTTTCATTCGCAAAATGCTTCACAAGAGCTCCCTCATTTTTAAGGCACTAATCCTTACTTTAATATACTTTCAACAAGTTGCAGCCGACGGAGAATTATTTTTCATTGTTTGTAATTGGCCAAATAGGATTATTCGCACAGAATATACGGCCAGCATACTTATTTTTGTATGCAAATTCGTCTCAAAAACTGGATCATTTACAGACATTTATTCCTAACCGATTTATTGCAATAAGTTTCGTTCGATTGTACTGTTCCTTTGTTTTGTATATACAATGATCTAGACTTTCTATTTTTTCTTTTCTCATTCTTTCAAAAACCTCGGAATGATTGTTTCAAGAAGGCACCCTAGTAGCACACATATTCCATAGAGGTTACTGCAACTCATATGTGAACAGATTTGGTCGCAAGCAAGTTGACGCAACCAGATTTGCCTGATTTGTGCTGCTCGGGCATTTCTCAACAGACTCGAAAGCCTCATTTCAAAAGGCTCGAAAGCCTACTTTAAAAAGGCTCGGAATACTACTTTCAAGAGGCTTGGAAGCCTCCTTTCTAGAGGCCCGAAAGCTTCCTTTCAAAAGACACGGAAGTCTTCTTTAGCTTTCTTTTTTCTCTTCTCGGAAGCCTCCTTTCAAATGGCTCGGGATTCTTCTTTCAAGAGGCTTAGAAGCGTCTATTCAAGATACTCCAGTACTTCCTTTTAAGTGGCTAAAAAGCCATTCAAGAGGCTCTGAAGGCCAAAAATTGTTTATTCAAAATACTCCGGAGCCTCCTTTTAGGGGGCTCAAAAGCCGCCATTCAATAGGCTCGGATGTTTATTTTCAAGAGCTCGGAAACGTCCCATCAAGATGCCCGCAATTATTTCTTAAAGAGGCTTGGATGCGTATTTTCAAGAGGATCAGAAGCGTCTTTTTAAGTTAATCAGAAGCCTTCTTTCAAGTGGCTCGGAAGCCTCTTATCAAGATGCTCGAAAGCCTCCTTTCAAGAGGCTCGAAAGCCTCCTTTCAAGAGGCTCGAAAGCCTCCTTTCAAGAGGCTCGAAAGCCTCCTTTCAAGAGGCTCGAAAGCCTCCTTTCAAGAGGCTCGAAAGCCTCCTTTCGAGAGGCTCGAAAGCCTCCTTTCAAGAGGCCCGAAAGCCCTGTTCAAGAGGCCTCAAAGCCTCCTTTCAAGAGGCCTCAAGCCTCCTTTCAAGAGGCCTCAAAGCCTCCTTTCAAGAGGCTCGGAAGCCTTCTTTCAAGAGGCTCGGAAGCCTCCTTTCAAGAGGCTCAAAGCCTCCTTTCAAGAGGCTCAAAGCCTCCTTTCAAGAGGCTCAAAGCCTCCTTTCAAGAGGCTCGAAAGCCTCCTTTCAAGAGGCTCGAAAGCCTCCTTTCAAGAGGCTCGAAAGCCTCCTTTCAAGAGGCTCGAAAGCCTCCTTTCAAGAGGCTCGAAAGCCTCCTTTCAAGAGGCTCGAAAGCCTCCTTCCAAGAGGCTCGAAAGCCTCCTTCCGAGAGGCTCGAAAGCCTCCTTTCAAGAGGCTTGGAAGCCTTACCTCAAGAGGCTCAAGGGGCTCGGAATTATTTTTCCAAGAGGCTTGGAAACATACTTCCGAGCAGCTCAGAGGCGTCCTTTCAAGATGCTATAAAGCCTCCTTTCAAGTGGCTCGAAAAACACCTTTCAAGAGATTCGGAAGCCTTTCTTCAAGAGGCTCGGAAGGTTGTCTCGGAAGATGCGTGGAATCCTACATTCAAGAGGCTCGGAAGCCTCCTTTTAATACGCTAAATAAAAATATAATACTAAATATTTAATACTTAGTTTGAATTGAGAAGTTTCACAAAAAATGGATATTTCAGGAAAGTTAACGGAGAGCCATATATTCCGTTAGTTTTCAGGTCCATTTTTTCACATATCTTAAGAGTTACGGTTACTTACATTTACAGCAATATAAAACATAGGGGGTTGCCTCAATTAATGCAAAAGTTCGAAGGGGTACCCCTCAAGAAAAAGGTTGAGACCCGCTTATTCATAAGAATATCTAGCTAGCTACAGCCAGCATTGATCGGCATATCTGTTCTAGTTTCTGGGGAAAGCATAAAACATGATGAAAGTAAACATCACATAAAATGATAAGCAGTAGAATAAATGCTGTTTGAGCATACTCTCGGAAATCCCGGAACATCTCTGCCCGGTGCCCGAGGAGCGATTTGCGATTTTGGAAGGGGACAGAATTATAAAATAGTGTCCGCTTCTGATGGACCCGGTTTTATCAAAATCGGATTATGCTGAATTGAATATCACCCGTTTTGTCCAACCCCTGTGTATTTTAAATTTCATGTCACGGATCATCGTCATGCTTCGTCCAATCCGAGTAAACAGCTCATAAGCTGTTTGTGTACGAGTTGTAGACCTCTAGTGTTTCAATGATGATCAATAAGTGTCCTGGCATTAACTTCTTTAAATCTTCAATCTATCTCTTGAACCAAATGAGAAGTCTGAAAAAAAAAACAATTTGGAAGTAGGGGGAATGACGGCTTTGGCAGGTTTTGTTCTATTATTGGCAGGGGGTTTTTTATGACTGACTAGGCTTTAATTTGGCCAAATTTCATAAAATTTGGTCGACAAAAACCCCACTGCCAATAATAGAACAAAACCTGCCAAAGCCGTCTTTCCCCCTAATCTATTCTAATTCTATTCTAATAAGAGAACATATCGAATTGGGGTTCGCACCCAGATGCTGCAATATGTTTTGTCTCAGTTTTAGAGAACACGGTTTGGACCACGTCCTGTTGATGGGCAGCTTCGAGCCCGAAACCGGTCAATAAAAAGGTAATTTAAAAAAAATCCTTTTTTCGTTTGTAAGAACCATAAGTGTTGTGCCCAGTCTCGCGTCGCGTTTAATGAATATGTTTTGTAGCTGCGATACTGAGCCGATATAAAAGACTTCCGTAGTCTTGCTTTCCAAAACTGCAAACATCCCCTTATGAAAACTTCCAATACGCCGGTGAACTGCTCCAGTGATTCATCATCCCAAATCGTACAGATAACGCAAAATAATAGAAGCCATTTTCCTCGTCGTTGTCAGCGTCGTCGTCGTCGTCGGTCCTGGCCATCGCCCAGTCAGTGTGGCACATTTCCGAACCGACCATCCATCCATCCATCCATCTATCTCGATTGCAACCATACTGGCCTCCATCATCACCAACATCTACGCTGAAGCCTTTACTCTCCGTATTTCCTTCCGCCAACTATTCGAAAACGCACCGTTCAGAAACAGATGCAGTTGGCCGGCTTTACAAATGAATTTTAATTTTCTACGAATAAATGATAAATAAATGATTAGAAGTTTCATTAATTTTATCATCGAAAATAGACGAACGACGAGTTTCGGTTCTATCTGGATGACGCTGCGTGGGTGCACACTGCGAGGTTCTTGCCAGCCATTATTGGGACCCAGCCCCAGCCCAGCCAAACGACGAACCTACCATGTGTCCGATCCGAATACGAATTAGAATGTGGAAGGTCGCTCACTCTTACGAATTGTGGAAAAGTCTGCTCCCCATGCGTCCCGAATCCTGATGATTCCCATCCTCTTACGAGGGCACTCTGCTCCGATATCATTTGGAAGGATATTGGCCATATTGTGCGAGTATGCACCGTCCGCAAACGACGATGATGTGGTGTCCTTGGCCGCGCGCGATGACGGTTGTTTTCGGGGAAAAGCTCTCCCAAAAGATACAGATGCTGTTGGCAGCAGTGCACTGCAGTGTGGCGGTGGCAACGGAAGTATCAAAACACATTCATTTATCGTTGCACCCACAGATAGATGAAGCCATGCCGATGTGTTTCCTCCCCCGTTCGCGTTCGGTCTCCAAGGGAAGATGTCAGAAATGCTACGGCGCGGAAGACGAGGATGGGATGCACTTTGTGTGCTTTTTGATGCAGATCAGGGTCACTGATGAGAAATGAATGCACGATTTGGGCACCATTTCATTTGCGATGTGCGTTGGGGAAAGTAGCGGGTGAATTGCATTTTGGAACAAATATCTCCAGGGTTTGATGCTTTTGAAGAGTTTACAAAGTAATTGAATCGATAGAATGCAAATAAGAAACAAGGATAAGGTCTATTATATAATATCCGTACTTAAAAATATATTTGTTCTAGTCCTCTTAGAGTGATGCGTACAGCGTGTTTCAACACATAAGATAAAATAGCGTTGCATTAAATTGTTAGTTTCTAAAATTGAACGCGGACAGGCTCTTAGCTAACAATCATTTATCGCAAATATTCAAATATGGAAACATCCATGAATAACGAAACGGTTCTAGCATCTCCCTGGTGGAGTCAAATGTTCAAAAGGTTTGTACAAAAAGTGTGACGAAGAGAAAAAATGGGATTAAAATAGCCAAAATTTGCGTGACCTGATTAATGGGTGCTTTTCTATACCATGTGGCTGCCTGAAAATGTGTGCTCAAACAGAGTAAGTATGGAAAAGGGCGCCCAACTAATCCAAGAACACTATTCGAAGAAACGATGCACAGTAGAACGAGTAAGAATTGAGATAATTTGTGATAATGGTAGATATTTCTTTTTGTTTCACGCGGCTTCATAGTTCAGTATACATATTACGTTGTTGTTCATAAAAACAAAAATAATACATCAGAACATCAGTTTTTTTTTATTATTACATCTCCTCGGCTGGAAAGTTTGGAATTATTGCTTCTTGGAACCCCTTCCCGCCTGTTCGATTGTTGTCGGATATGTGGGGAAACTTTTTCTGCATATATAATAAATACATTTTTCTTTGGACCATTATGCTTCTCATCTTATACTGCTCTCCAACGGGCAGCGCAACCGAACAATACTATTTATGTATCTTCCAAGATCAATAAATTCTGCACTGCTTCGCGAAGCATCAGCAACAGCATCAACGGTCAGCGAGGGCATTAGAAATAAATAAATAATTCACGGAAAACAAAAAAACTGGCGTTATAGTTGCGGTAGCAATAGCAGCAGCAACAACTCCTCATGCAAACATGCTAAATTACCCAGTTTCACTTGGGTGGTTTTAATTTATTTCTTTGGTATTGAACCGCCAGGCGAATGATCGAGGTGACGTTTCACTGTGGGACGGAGGATGGTCATGATTTTTTTTCAAAGGTTGATTGAAAACGTTTGATTCATTCATAGTTAGTTACCAAAAAGTACTTAAGCCACAGTCAGTGGTGTTCAAGCTAATATGCCTTTTTAATGTATAGTTCGTACTAATGAGAAGTTTTACAAGAAAATCAAGAGAACACTTGAAAAAGGTGTGAAATTGTAAAAAATAAAAATTGAAAGCTTCATTGTCTGAAAAGTGTCTAGATCAATATGATGAATGGAATTTTTTTTTATAATGCGAATAATTTTCATTTCGGTACGGTGAAATGTTGATACAAATGGTAAAAATTATCGTAATTTATATCGATTAGACCACTAATGTTTTTATACAGAATCAAAAATTCTAAAAACGCTGCAGGGCCGCAATCCACAATTCTTATGCTAGAAAAAGTCTTCCTTTGAATTTCTTGCTAATTCGGTTGAAATTTTATAATGCCTGATTTAGTGTTTTTGGGCTATTTTCAAGTTTCAATAAATCTAACAAACAATGTGAATGCCGAAAATCATCCCAACAAAGTGTAAATGGATGATAATACCTTTAATTCAAAAATTCTAGATACCAACTTTCAATCATTTCGTATAGATGTTTCACAAAGTTGCAGGAATAATTAATTTAGAGCAACCAAAGAGATCAAACTTCTATCGCTTGCGGCTTACGAGTTAGGAGATTTTTATAAAATACGTTAGGGTGGTCCCCAAAAATTGTGCTTTCATATCTTTTTTTACATTCGTTTTTTTTTTTTTTCAAACACTAAACTAGCTAACTTGTCGAAATTCGTCTCTCCAAAAATTGAACACTTTTATGATACATTTTTTTGCGTACACAATTCATCTAGAAAACAAATCGGTTCTTTATAATGATTTTATTTACAGTTCTATCAATTTCATTTTTTTTCAGTTTCATCATAAAAAAAAAGGACCAATAATTAATAATTTGGCACAGATGAACAGTCGTAAAAATGCCAAGTTTGTTTTACATATAAATAGATGATCAAAATTCAAAAATTCCATGTGAATTGTACAAAAAAACATTTGCGACTTTCTGGGTCATTATGGGATATGACTCACGCATGATTTGAATCGTCGATGAGGGTTGAGAATTTGAGATTTGACCAACACTGGTGATGAGCGGTCGTACAAATGCCAACTTTGTTTTATGTATATAGATCAGCGGTTCTCAACCTTTTCATCAAGAGGTACCGCTTCGACCTTTCAATAAATTAAGGTACCGCCTATTTTTTCAGTACAAATGAAAACAAGCATAAGGTATAAGATATGGCACTCCAAAAATTATCTGAAATTTTTGTTATTCCGTGAAATTTTCTAATTCAAATTCAGTTTATACATCAAGCTTCCTCCTACAAGATATTCAGGACTATTTGAGGCTTCTGAGCGTCTCAGAAAGAGGCTTTCGAGTCTCTTGAAAGAAGGCTTTCGAGCCTCTTAAAAGCCACAATGAGGTTTCTAAGCCTCTTGGAAGGGGGCTTCCTAGCCTCTTGGAAGGAGGCTTCCGAGCCTCTTGAAAGGAGGCTTCCGAGCCTCTTGGAAGGAGGCTTCCGAGCCTCTTGGAAGGAGGCTTCCGAGCCTCTTGGAAGGAGGCTTCCGAGCCTCTTGGAAGGAGGCTCTGAGAGCCTCTTGGAAGGAGGCTTCTGAGCCTCTTGGAAGGAGGCTTCGGAGCCTCTTGGAAGGAGGCTTCCGAGCCTCTTGGAAGGAGGCTTCCGAGCCTCTTGGAAGGAGGCTTCCGAGCCTCTTGGAAGGAGGCTTCCGAGCCTCTTGGAAGGAGGCTTCCGAGCCTCTTGGAAGGAGGCTTCCGAGTCGATAACAATCGATAACAAATAAGGTGCTTTTGAACAAAATAAATCAAAAAAATGATATTTTCTCAAGAAATGTTGATTGCATAAAAAACTTTCTGAGAATGAATTGTAGGGAACTAATAGAACTTCATGGGAAAGATATTACCTGAAAATATTAGCCTGAACCAAATTTATTTCACATAACAAAATCGATAAAAGAAGAAGCCATTGTTGATAGTAGTTTTCCTTAAAGCTCAAGATGAAAAGACCTTTCTGTAAGATTTACCACCGACGATATGTTGTCTGTCTTTTTCCGTCCTTCGAGTGTGGTAGTGCAACACCGAGAAATAGCTCTCGGCGAGTATATACAGGATAAGAGTTATATTCCTCTCCTTATAGACCCCTCGTTACACGTTACACGAAATCACTTTTAAAGAACCCTTTTTTTTTTTTTTAACTCATTTTATTTGCTAATTATCTACTACATGCATTCATCTCTTAGACTAGGTGTTCCGTGTTTTCTTAACACTATCATCCTTATTTGCTATGTTACGCTTTCAGTTATTATTAATACATTTCAATTGCCTCTGGCAGTTAGAATTTTTTTTCTCTGGTTGAATTGAACCATGTAGGAATTACAATGTTTTCAACTTAAACTAAACTTAACCTATTTTATACTAAGGGTACAAGGAGTTAATCGTTGCAATAGAAGATTGCAACGATTTTTGTCTAAAATTGGAAATTATTTTGTTGGACATTTGTTGCAATGTCTTAATATAAGAAATTCTATGAAGTTCATTGGTACTATACCACAGAGGCAACTTCAGAATCATTTTCAGAATTTTATTTTTAATCCTCTGAAGTGCCTTCTTTCTGGTATTGCAGCAACTAGTCCATATTGGCACAGCATACAACATGGCAGGTCTAAAAATTTGTTTGTAAATCAAAAGTTTGTTCTTAAGACAAAGTTTTGATTTTCTGTTTATAAGTGGATATAGACACTTAATATATTTGTTACATTTGGCTTGAAGGCCTTCAATGTGATTTTGAAAAGTTAATTTTTGATCTAGCAGAAGTCCTAAATATTTAGCTTCGCTAGACCAATTAATTGGAACTCCATTCATAGTGACAATATGTCTGCTAGAAGGTTTCAAATAAGAAGCTCTCGGCTTATGTGGGAAAATTATAAGCTGAGTTTTGGAAGCATTCGGGGAAATTTTCCATTTTGCAAGTAAGTGGAGAAAATATCCAAACTTTTTTGCAATCTACTACAAATGACACGAAGGCTTCGCCCTTTGGCTGAGAGACCTGTGTCATCTGCAAACAAAGATTTTTGACACCCTGGTGGTAAATCAGGTAAGTCAGAAGTAAAAATGTTATACAATATGGGCCCCAGTATGCTGCCTTGGGGAACACCAGCCCTTACAGGTAATCTATCAGATTTAGAATTCTGATAGTTTACCTGCAGTGAGCGATCTGATAAATAATTTTGGATCAGTTTAATGATGTACAGAGGAAAATTAAAATTCATCAATTTTACAATCAAACCTTCATGCTAAACACTGTCAAATGCTTTCTCTATATCAAGAAGAGCAACTCCAGTTGAATATCCTTCAGATTTGTTGAGCCGAATTAAATTCGTTACTCTTAATAACTGATGGGTGGTTGAATGCCCATGGCGAAAACCAAATTGCTCATCAGCAAAAATAGAATTGTCATTAATATGAACCATCATTCTATTTAAAATAATCTTTTCAAACAATTTGCTTATTGAAGAAAACAAACTGATTGGGCGATAACTAGAAGCCTCAGCTGGATTTTTATCCGGCTTTAAAATAGGAACAACTTTGGCGTTTTTCTATTTATATGGGAAGTATGCCAATTGAAAACATTTGTTAAATAAATTAACCAAAAAGGATAAAGAGCTCTCAGGAAGTTTTTTGATAAGTATGTAGAAAATACCAGGGTCAAAAACATTTTCTTGATTGAGAATGTCTTCGAAGCTCCGTGTAACCTGATCCTCAATTGGACTAGTGAGACCTAGACTAAAATTATGGGCACTCTCGAACTGTTGAGCAAGTTTTTGAGCCTTTTCGCCATTTGTTAATAAAATTTTATTTCCCTCTTTAAGCGCTGGAATAGGCTTTTGAGGTTTTTTAAGAATTTTTGTTAATTTCCAAAAGGGTTTCGAGCTGGGATCCAACTTCGAGACATTATTCTCAAAGTTGGTATTTCTCAGAATAGCGAAACGTTTTTTAATTTCATTTTGCAAATCTCGCCAAATAACTTTCAACGCGGGATCGCGAGTTCTTTGGTATTGCCTTCTTCTCACATTTTTAAGACGGATCAGTAGCTGAAGATCGTCGTCAATAATAATGGAGTTGAATTTAACTTCACATTTCGGAATTGCAATGCCTCTGGCTTCAACAATTAAATTTGTCAAAGATACGAGAGCATTCACTGCATCAATATCACTTTTGGTATCAAGAGGAATCTCAACATCAAAATTCCTATCGATATATGTTTTATTTAAATACCAATCAGTTCTATGATAATTGAATGATTGGATTATAAATGGTTTCTTGTGCAATTTCAAACGTCATAGGAAGGTGATCATAGTCAAGGTCAGCATGAGTTACCAATAATTGGCCACACAGCTGACTTGAATCCGTTAAAACTAAATCAATTGTAGAAGGATTTCGACGGGAAGAAAAACAAGTTGGTCCATTGGGATATTGAATAGTATAATATCCCGCAGAACAATCTTCAAATAAAATTTTTCCATTGGAATTGCTTTGAGCATTATTCCATGAACGGTGTTTGGCATTGAAGTCACCAATTCCCATGTAACACGGACATGAGACATAATACAGGCCTTTTCCAAACTTTTCATATTATTTTATTCACTTTTGTTAAAATGAACTAAATAAAATTCTTGAGAAATGCCCCTCTGGGAAGTACCAGAGTGGGATTTCTTTTTCATCTTAATTACTTGGACTGGTGAGAATCCAAGTAATTGAGAAATTTCAATTTTAATCTCATCCAGTGATTTGTCATCACTGGGGAGACCTTTCAAGACGACTTTGAACAATCGCTCAGTTTTGTCGTCGAATGTGAAGAATTTATGGCGCTTCTCAGTTAAATACTGAAGAAGACGTTTGCGATCGTCAAAGGATCCCGGCAAAATGCGGCAGTCACCCTTCCTAGCAATCTGAAATGAAACCTTGATCCCCTGAAGGTTACTCAAAATCTCATTCCGGAAGCCAGAAAACTCGGCAACAGATACCACAATTGGCGGAATCCTTTGCTATTTCGCATGAATCGAATCACCTGGGCTAGAGGTAGATTCGATTTGCTCAATTTCATCATTAATCAAATCGAACTGATTGCTCAGTTCGATTGGAGAAGAATTATTTCCGACATTAGAGTTAGAAGGAATATCTGAATTCTCCAGCTTCCTTCTATTTTTTCCGCGCTTAGGCAGGACGGTCTTGAAACCTTGTTTCTTTGAAGGAAGTGGAGAATTCAGAGACTCTTCCTCTTGTTTTTATTAATGCTCATGGCTGAGCGTGGAGACGTGACCTTCTAAGAGGTTTTTTCCCAGAACGGTGTCCCTGCAGGATTACCACCGCTTGTCGAAATTTTACTTCCGCAAACGGGTCCAACGTAAAACGAAGGCACGGGTCCTTGCAAAGATCGTAACGGGATCAGTGGGTACAAATAGCGCTAAGAAGCACCGTTGAAATTAAAATAGCTTCGGGTAGTATTAAAAACTCCCTTCCGCAAAAAGAGAAAGAACCGCACAGCACGAAAGCACGATGCGGTCTCTTTAAAGACCCCTTGATTTTTGCCAATTCTTGTCTCACCAAAACTGTCATAACTACAACATTTCTATACCGATTTCAGCATATCGTTTGGACTAAATAGTCCAATAATTTAAATGCGGCTCCGTTATGCTCAAACATTTTGAGCCTTCCAAATAAAACACAAGTAAAATTATTTTTTAAAATGTCTTCATTTTCAAAACATATTCGACCTGGAATAGTGTATGAAATCAACGAACTGACGTCGTAGTACCATATTAACCATAACAAAATATTGATTGGTCATATGGGCCGTTTAAAAATTATATGGTAATATAACTTTTGATATAAGAACTATACATCTGAGGTTTTTGGATACAAAACACAGTATAGACTAATATTTCCAACGATGTATTAATATTTAAAATCGGTGGTTGCGAACCTATCGAAAAAATTGCTTTCAAACATAAATAGGAAATGGCAGGCAAATTCAACATAGCTGTCCTCATTTTTATTATTGCAAGTTGAGGCCACACTCTTTCTCTGACTAACGATATGCTGATCTCTAAGATCGGTCGAAAAATGTTGGAGTTGAATATGACAGTTTTTGTGAGACAAGAATTGACAAAAATCGAGGGGTCCATAAAAGTGATTTCGTGTATAATTAACGTGGGGTCCATCTTTCTGGGGAATTCAGCTCAGATCCTTCATATACTCACCGAAAGCTTTCAAATTAGCATTAGCATTAGCATTAGCATTAGCATTGAGCAATTCGCACAAATTCGTAGGTGGTACAAGCGAAGACTATTGTATGAGAGTAGCATCACTTTCATCCGTTACCACAGATATTGATTTGGGACTAACCACTATCTCTTAGATGGAAGCAATGCACTCTCCAATAGTCGAGATCTGTCCTGGCCACGTCCTTGCGAATTTTGGGGAAGGAAAAGCATGGTTAGTTGGACACCTACATAAGAAAGATGCAGAGAACTCCACGACCTCTTATAGGTGCCACGGGAGATTTTTGGAATTGTTAGTGTGGAAGATTATAATCGTTTCGGTAGAACGTGGAACACAGAAAGAACTAGAATATAAATACAAAGAAGGAAAGGGACGAGCCTGGAATTGAACCCACGACCTCCTGCTTATAAGGTAGAAGCGGTAGCCACTAGACCACCGAGCTCGTCTTACTCGCCGAACGCTTTCAAAGGAACATAAATTTAGGCATTTTTGAGAACCTAGTGCAAATAGTGAAATTCAATTTTGAAATTCAATCGCAGTAGGCAAATGAAGTGTCAGCATGCCTAACAAAGTAAATGTGTACAAATTTGAAATTCAATCGTAATGGGCAGAGATGAGATGCCACCATTGCATCTCATGTAGAAAAAAATATCATTCAGTGTTCATTTCAAGAGCAGAAACACGCAAGTAGGATTTTCTGCGAATAGATTCGGATAATCATTTTGTTTTCGTTAAGGTTGTCTACGACAGCCATTTGGATGATTTTTTTGTAGCATTGACTATTTCCAAAAAAAATACATGCTTTCAAGGGCATATTATGATGCCTGGGCCAATTCTGAGTAAATAAGAGGCTGAGAATCAATTTCCCAGGTATTATTTTTTCAAGAAATTTTAAATTTATTTTTGACACTTGAAATACACTTTGTATTCCGCCCTGCAGAAAATAAAATCGCGATTCTCCATCAACAACAATAGGTGTTTTCAATTCTACATGGAACTGCCAACAATTCACTCTCGAACATCAAGACCATCGAAAATTGGGCATTGCGTTCCGAAGTTGTTGAGAATACAAAACATTCAAAATCGAAAAAGAATATGTGTATCCAGAATGGGCCGCATTGCAATAAAGTGAATTTGAACTGATGGAAATAATGGAATCTGCCTCTCTACGATCTATTCGAATTTCCTAAGATACGAGAAAGGCAATAGGAAAGGCAAAAACGTCCCAGTGGAACTAACCTCAACTCAGCTGAATTCAATTGATGTTCAACTTTCATTTCGTTCAAGTGAATTGAATTAAGGTGTTTACAAGTTCAGTTCGCGTTCGATTCAAGCGACTAGCTCAATTCACTTGCCTTGTCTAAACGTAGCATAAGAATGAAGGAGCATTACGATCCCTGGTAAAAATAATAAACAATTTTGAAATTCAATCGCAGTAAGCAAGTGAATTGTTAGCATGCCTTTCAAAGTAAATCTCGCTTAACTTTTCAAAAGGACCTAAGTAACATTTTTTTCATGAAATAATTTGAACACAGCAATCAATAGAAAAACATGAAAGCTTTTGATTGCAGTACTCAAAATAATTCATGAAAAAAATGTTACTTAGGTCCTTTTAAAAAGTTAAGCGACAAATGTGCACACATTTGAAACTCAATCGCAGTGGGCTGAGATGGGATGCCAGCATTGCATCTAACGTCGAAAAAAATATCATTCAGTGTTCGTTTCTAGAGCGGAAACACGCAAGTTGTATTTCTGCAGCCGACGCGAGTAGATTCGGATGACCATTTTGTTTGGCTAGGACGTGTCCACAAACTATGCTAAGTAGCCAACGCGTAGTGCGTTGTTCCTTAGGAGCTGTGGACTGAGGGGCGTTTTGTCTCCATGAGTTTTCTGGCATCAGAATACCTTGGGCAATCGACATCCGCACACTTATGCACACCAATATTTAAGTCACCAGAAAACACAATTCGAATGTGAAAAATATTTGACACCCAGTACCTTCGGGTAAGGCGTTGTCCAACGTCAAAATTCGCTCAGCAATCCTTCGGTTGCGCAAGAGAAACCATTTTTTGATTGTAACATATTCAATGTATGAAAATAATGAATAGTTTGATCAATTATTGAAATAAATCAACACTCCTTGATTCAAAATCCCTCCACTCAATATATCAATCCACTCAAAATATCAATCAATCCATCTAGATTGGTTCAAAGAAATAGCATTTTAAACAATTGCAAACATATCTTGAATAAAAGCCCAGACTTAAATTAAACACAGACACTTTTGAAAGAATAATAAAATGTGAAAAATGGATCTCGAAATGTAGTGTCTGTTGGAAAGTGATTTGCTTTTAATGTTTGTCATTTAAAGTGCAAGGCCTGCTTTCCATTTCAATGGCCCACAACATTATTATTACCAGGCTAAGGCCGGAGTGGCCTGTGCAATACATAAAAGTCTTCTCGGTCCATGGCTGCACGTCGCCAACCACGTAGTCTGGGTCGTAGGAGGGTCCTCTAATCGTTCTCCACCTGATCGATCCACATAGCCCGCTGTGCACCTCGCCTTTTGTTCTCGTCGGATCGTTTTCGAGAACCAGTTTCACTGGATTACTGTCCGACATTCTGGCTACGTACTCGGCCCACCGCAGTCTTCCGATTTTCGCGGTGTGAACGATGGATGGTTCGCCCAACAGCTGATGCAACTCGTGGTTCAGTCGCCTCCTCCACGTACCGTCCGCCACTTGCACCCCACCATATATGGTACGCAGCACTTTCCTTCCGGAAACTTCCACTGCGCGTTGGTCACCCACAAGCATCGTCCAGGTATCTTGTCTGAAGAGAACCACCGCTCAATGGCGGAAACCTGGACAAAACCTCAAAATTTGTTTTGTTCGTTTCGTGAAACACGTAATTTTTGATGGCTTGTTGAAATTAATGCTGTAAAGCATCTCCCGAACAAATTTGTATGTAAAAAGTAAATTTGAGTTTTCGGAACGATGTGGTATCGTATCATGTATTGAAACCTATTTTTGGTCTATATTCCATTGGTTAGTGTGGTGATTTGCTCCTAGCTGCTCCAAAGCTGGAAACTGGCTGCTTCAATGTAGAATGAGGACGCTGTTAATGCTTCAGACCCTAAGGCTTGCGCCTCCAGAAGTACTCCAGAAGCATACAGGGTGTTCAATCCAGCTTTCCACGCTCACCATAATGGCGGATGCTATAAAATATTTGACAGTAACTGTTTCCCGACACTGAACTGAAACTTTCATCTAAGCAACCAACGATATGTTATCACTAACCAGTTACCAACGTCAACCAATGGGTTGTTTGTTTTTTGACAACAAAAGCAATTACGCAAGAATTAAAAGTTTAATTCAAGTACTATACTTACTAACATTTATTTTATTTCAGGAATTTCTTGAATAACGTCTGTAAATAGGATCCGGTGGAACATCTATGATAAATGTGAACTAACCAAAATTGACTTAATCACAGCGTACACTCTTTGATCATAGCTTCGGTGGTTCCAATGGGTTGGACACGTTGAAAAATTTCCGAAACGTATCTTTTGCCCAAGGGGTTGGATTTCGTCGCTATACTCATGTTAAAAAAAGTATATAACCTAAACCTACATTTTGCAACAATAAAAACTAGAATCATTTTCGTAGCATTAATTCATTCTCATTGTGTCTTTCTTACCGATATCTAACAGGTTCTCAAATAGTTATGATAAATTACGACAAGTAATACAATACCAAACAGATATACACTATTTGCTATTACGCCAAATCTGGCCATTTCAGACCCGCTTCCAATCGTGCGACAGAAAATTGGTTTGATGTAGGGTTTTATCACAAAGTTCTATGCTTGTTACACTTCTTTAATAACTTGTGATTGAGCGATTTCGACATTTCTAGCGCGAAACTATACAGAGTTATTCACATGAGTAGGTAATTGACTTTTTTTTTCGAAATATATTACTTTATACTTTATCGACCTCCTGTTGTAAAGCCTGTCCACGTTATATTTCGGACACTTAGATAATGTTCAAATGATTTATTGCCATTTTATCAATTTAGACGACAACTAAAATATGCTGGAAATGTCACATAAAGCGAAGAGATTCAGCTGCCATGTAAATTGATCGTCTCAGTGATTTGTAATTATTTTAAAAAATCGCATTGGAAGATGGGTGTCCGAGATTTAACGTGGACAGGCTTTAGTACGCGTAAGATAATTTAAACAAATCCCTTTTCAATACAGTTAATTTCATTCTTTTTGTAATTATTTGCAATGCAGTTTTTGCAAAGTTTTCTATTAGTATACTAAGCTGTGATTTTAAGGAATTGACAATATCATCACACATGTGTTTATTTTCATTTATGTATTGTCGGTAGCCAGCATTAACTTGATTGTTGATAGCCAAAATATTGTATATCAATTTACAAAATGTGTATCACAAATCAGAGCTCTAAACTGTAGTTGTCTTCCTTGTTTTCTATGGAATATTCGTGTAACTCTGGTTCTACTTCAGCTTTATTTTAATGATTCCTGGAAAAAATAATTAGTAGTAGAGTAGTAGTATTCATGGACGTATCAGTTTTAAATATTTTCATTGTTGATGAAAAATAAACAACTCATTGGTTGACCTTGGATACGAGGATGTTTGGTTTGCTAAGATGAAAATTCCAGTTCAGTGTCGGGAAGCAGTTACTGTCAGATTTATTTATAGCATCCGCCATTATGGCGAATGTGGAAAGCTGGATAAGTTCGAATACAAATGTTTGATCATTGTGTTTGTAAGCCCAATGTACATATTCTGTATTAGTATTGGTGACAGCGTTAACGGTATATATACGCTCTCGAATGTGTGTGGTGTTGACATTCTGTCACTCGTTGTTTGTTTATCACGCGCGTTGAAAATGGATTGGGACATCATAAATAGCCGTTTTTGAATGTCAAAATCATTGCGGCGTAGTACAAAACTGAGGTTTTGGGGACGATTGATGTCCCCAGTGGCCCGGTGCTGAGACGGAGTTGAGCCCTACGTGTTCCAATAGGACGTCAACCCTTTATACACGAAAATTACGATTTTAACCTAATATGGGGACAATTTCATCGACTTTTTGGACAAAACATTGCGACCTCCCAGCTTCCCGATTTTGAGCCCTCTTAACTTTTTTGTGTGGTCCTTTATTATGTTTAAGCTGTACGAATACAAGGTAAGTAACTTGGACCAGTTCAAGACGTAACTCTCAAAATCTGGAGCGAAATGCCCATGCAGATCGTGCGTGCCGCGTGCGATGGGTTTTAGAAACGTTTAAAGCTCGTGAAGAAGTACAAAATAGAGGTCATTCCAAAAGAAATGTTACAAACGTTCCTTATAAACAATACTTCCAATGAAATGCAACTGGGAAAAGAAATAATTTAATCTAAATTTTAAAACATTTTTTGAAAGTGTATTCGAACTTATTGAACACCCTGTAGTATATGTTGGATAACAATTCTAATCTCAAAATGAATTTAGCGTCCCAAAATTACTCTTTGGTGGAAGATTCGAGAATATATTAGGTTTTGTCCGGAATTTGTATGGGGGCCCGCCACTGTGCATCGGTCTAATAAGCATTTTGTAGATAGTACACGAATGTTTCAACCACCTCGATTTCGTCACCACTAATACAAACTCGTGGTGGGTGGCTTATCAAAAGAATATGATAAGATATTTACCTAATTATTTAGTTGTTAAGTTTCAAATTAATTGCATGCAAACCCATTCTGTTACTAATCATGGAATGGACGGATTTCGGTGCTGGACGAATCTCCGTTCTTCACGGTATCACAAGTTTTTCATATATTCAGATTTTCTACAGCTTTGAGCTGGCATCTGGCTATGCTTTTCATGATGTCAAAAATTCCATATAAATCATGAAAACTAAGAGATTAAAATGGTATTTGCTTTGCCCACCCTTTCCACTAAACGTTGGCTTCGTTCACAAAAGAAACTACACAACATCGACAAACGCCTCAAAGAGATTGTGTGGACTATAGATAGTGGAATATATAGATGAGCGAAGATAAATCCTCTGTCTCCAAACGAACTGTCAAACGTGTCTCCAAACGAGCATGACGTCACTATTTCAATGGAAACGTTAAGGGCTGTGACGTCATATGCGCGTGTGCACGGGCAAAAAAATCGACTCAGCCATGCTTTCGCTCATCTATAGATTCTACTATCTATAGTGTGGACTAAAGTGACTATATAATAACAGTGTCGTCAAGTGTCAGAATTGGAACAAAAAGGTCTGTCAGTCCTGTACAAATGCACGTTCCAAACGAGCAGTAGAGCTGTCAAATGTGGCACACGACGTTACTCTTCTTAAAGGACTCTAGCGTAGCCGTCACGTGGTGCATCGTTTGATTGCTATTAGCGCTAGGTAATGTTTATTTTATGTACTCAGTATGTTAGATATCTTCTTCTTCTTCTTCTTCTTCTTCTTCTTCTTATTGCCATTACATCGCCACACTGGGACAGAGCCGCCACGCAGCTTAGTGTTCATTTAACACTTCCACAGTTATTAACTGCGAGGTTTCTAAGCCAGGCTACCATTTTTGCATTCGTATATCATGAGGCCAACACGATGATACTTTTATGCCCAGGGAAGTCGAGACAATTTCCAATCCGAAAATTGCCTAGACCGGCACCGGGAATCGAACCCAGCCACCCTCAGCATGGTCTTGCTTTGTAGCCGCGCGTCTTACCGCACGGCTAAGGAGGGCCCCTATGAGATATGCTAGATATGGACCTTCTTTTAAGGCAAGTTTGACGTATTGATTCCTTGCGATGAATTTATTACTGACGACAGTATTTTTTGGCTTTCAGTCTTTATGATAAGCTAAAACGGATAGTACGTCAACTATACGACGTTTCGGTGTTTATTACACCTTATTCAGGGATTATTAACGCAGTGCACAGTTCGGTGGAGAAGGGCTGAGGGAAGGGGGGGGGTGTTATTTTGCACGATGTAGGGTAAATGATATATTTTGGACATGTACATATTTTGGACAAGCCTGAGCTTCTTCGATCAATTCTAGGAACTTTTTTCAAATGGGCGTACATGATTCTGAGCTTGATTTTTGGAACGGCAACTGTGCTCATTAATTAAACTGTTTTGGTGAACTTATGTGCCTAACAGGAAGAATAGATTCCGATCTATCTGGTAGTACCGTTAGCTGAACGAAATATGCTGAATTGAGAGAGTATTAGCCATTTCAAATTTCAAGGTCAAACACAGTTACGCCTATTTGAAAAAAGTTCCTAGAATTTTAGATAATGTGTAGGAAAATTTTTATCGAAATTATGATCATTGCATACTTTTACCTCAACTCTAGCGGCTCCTGATGAGAATTCACAAATCAACTATTATT